>NW_026273322.1:652500-892500 GCF_020536995.1 Dreissena polymorpha | reverse complement strand
GTTGTAATTATAAATAACTTTATGGGTCGTGCTCTGTGAAAATGGGGTTTAATGCATGTTCGTAAAGTGTCATCCCTGATCAGCATATGCAGTCCGCACAGGCTTATCAGGGACGACTCTTTCCGCTTTTATGATATTTTCTGTTTTAAGAAAGTCTCTTCTTATTAAAAATCTAGTTAAGGCGGAAAGAGGCGTCCCTGATCAGCCTGTGCGGACTGCACAGGCTAATCTGGGACTTCACTTTACGCATATTCAACTCATCTGACCTGTTATTTAAACTGCACGGGGATTTAAAAAGTTCACCTTAGGCCAATGTTGAACAACACGTAACATGTAATTTAAGACGATTAGACCTTGTATATTAATGACATGAAACTAAATTTGCGGTATTGTTGGATCGCAGTATGTTGACAAGCTTTTGACTACGCTTTATCAATGGGACTGACGTGTGAAACAATGTCTACACAGCTCAGTATTATGTTTGAGATAGTTGAGGTTTAACTTTCGGTTCTGTACCTGTTCAGGTGTGCGAAATGTGCAAGTGCGTTTAAAGTTACTCGTTAATTTGTATGAACATATATAAAGTGAATCTCTGTTAAGGCATGTTTATCCGTTAACTGAGTTTCTATCTAAAGTGTTTGGAATACAGAATCAATTCTCTGTTTCCAGTCCTGTTTACATGTCATTTAACATAAAAGACCGTGGGCAAAAGCACAAACTTTAACTTGCGATTCAGGTCCTTGTAGAGGTAAATTTGGATAGTTTCAAATATTAATGTCGTTGTTGGCAGTGACCTATTGGTGCTGTCTTTTTCCCACTTCCGCCATTTAATTACTGCGCGGACCGTCTTTATATTCGAATTTGTTTTAAAGGAACATTGCTTAAATAACTGTTTATCACTCAAAAACATTTACTTGCCTTATCGTAGTATGCATTCAATGGATATACTATATTGTCATTTATTAAAAATTAGCCAATGGTGATCATGTAGATCTACTATTCTTTACAAAGTCATTCTATATGATAATATTCTGAAACCGAATCGTTGCAGCTTTAAGTAACAATAGCTGCGTTATACTGAATATGGTGAAATTTTAAACCATTTTTGTAAGACTATATACTTTGCTGAAATAGTATACTCTAAATAAAACCCAACATCTCGCCCTAAATTATTCCTGTCTGACTGGCGCCTTTAAAGATGTATACTTGAGTATTTAAACATGGCGTTTAAAGCCCAGATAAAACAAAACCAACATGTCATAAAATCTGTTTAAATATTGATACAAGCCGATCTCAACAGCTTGCTAATACCCCATTGAATGCGAACAGAAGTGCGTTATTAATTTGCTGTAGATGCAGTTTCATCTTCACGTGCATTGAATTTTTGCGTCATATTTTGCCTGGGGGTTAGGCTGTTAAAGAAAATATACATATTTGGGTAAAACCTGTTATCATTTTGTAAAAACGGAGGATTTATGATAGCCCCTTAGCATGGGCGTAACTATAACCATAGTCCGGTTTACGCAAGTACAAACGTTGATAAAATCTTCATATCTACTGGAAATGTTTTTCTTGAAGCTATAACCGGTCGATAATGAAAAAAACACACTTGTATTACAATTTAAATTTCGAATTTTCGCTAATCCGAAGCATTTCATCAATGTTACGTTCATGTATAGCTCAACTTTTCTCCCCATTAATCGAACTATATTAATCACTAATTTGTCGGCAATACCGTTGTCGTCGGCGTCTGATTTAGATAAATGTGCAACATATCCATATCACTTTTTCTGCTACAGGCATTAGTTAAACATTCACACATGTTTGGGGTCATTTTTATGGCTATTACTCTTACCTGCATTTAAGCAGACTAGAGCCCCTTTGTGAACGTATATTCTGCGTACAAATACTTCGCATCTCCATATCTATTACAGATATTGAATAAAAACTGTACACATATGTTTATGGTCTTCATGAACGCGCATTGACCAAGACCCATAACTTTGAGAAGAAATTTAGCTGGATTATGCCCCTGTGTACCTATAAAGTCCGGTAAAGGGTTGCAAGATGAACTTTTATATGCAGAAATTTAGGTTTAGGTTTGTTCATATCTCTTTAACTACTTAATGATACTTTGTATATATATATATATATATAGATATATATATATATATAGATATAGATATATATATATATATATTTATATATATATATACATATATATATATATATATATATATATATATATATATATATATATATATATATATATATATATATATATATATATATATATATATATATTGAATTGAAACTTCACACGTGTCTTCAAGATACTCATCCGCGGTATTTAAGTAATTTATTATATAACTATCATAGATATTTACCAACTAGTAGGTTTTGACACTCATTATATCTGGTTAATATCAGATGTATATTACACTTTCAAATGGAAGAGTCCTTGGGCTGCTCTTGTAAGTCATTATTTTTATGTCCATGACATCTTTCACCTTGACTTTTGACCGTTTATTCATGGCGATGCTGAAAAAGAGCTTAGATTTTCAACCACAAACTTCCCTATTAATTTAAATTATCTATGGGGAAGACATTGTCCGTATATTAACTCTAAACTATATAAACTCTTACACGTTACATGTACGTTATTATTGATGCATATTATAAGGAAAACAACAGGAAATCCAACTAGCGTTCGTTTAGCCGATACTGGTTAATTCTTGCAATACCCAAAATGAACAATTTTGCATTTTTTACAGCAAAGTTTGACCGATTTAAATTTATAATGAGCAGAAGACCGTGAGAAGATAAAATTTATCGTTCATGATAATCTCAAAAGGTCATTTGTTTTAATGTATTTTGCTGACTAGTACAATATGAATTCGTAGATGTACTCATCTGTAGCGAATGATATTAATTGGTATTTAAACATGATTTAAACTTTAGGTCGATGCTATTGTCTTGACACAATAACCTTTTCATCTACGAGCTTTGTTAATTTCATAATACTACAATCGTATCAGGTAAATTTATTGACCCATGTTCCATAATAATGACTGACATCAAAGTATCTTTATCACTGGTGTCTGTTCGTTATATTAATAGTTTGTTTCACCTAATTTTTCTTATGACTCTGAGCGTCGATTGCAATATTATGTGTGTCATTTATAAATTTCTCTGTGTGTAAAATGTTATAAAAATTATAATTAAGCACTTTGTCCGAGTCTTAATTGTTTCCAGCATGGGCGGATTTTTAAATGTATAACATGGCATACATGAACAGCATTATGAGACCATGTATTGCGCTCACGAACAAGGTCCGTAGGTCATGGTCACATTTCAATATAGTGATTTACACTAGAATTCGATATTCAAATAATAGATTGATTTTGAGATCAAATGTGGTGACTATGGTGATAAGAATTACTGTGCTTATTATCAAATCTTAAGGTCACAATAAAAGGGAAAAGGTCATAAATAAATCATGAATATGCACTTATTTAAGACTTTATGCAAATACTATGTGGCAATGATAATGTTATTGTCAATGTTTAAAGGATGTGTCTGTTTGAATCCTATCCTACCTATCAGTTGTTTATCATCCCTCTTTGCGATTTACCCGGTAAGTCACGCGGCATTCGACAACGCGCGTTTGAAAGTGGATCGACAATAAACGCTATCTTGATGCAATCACGGTCCGGAGACTTTCGTTATAAAATATTTTATCAATCGTTCCAATTGTAAAGCCTTAAATGTACAATGTATACATAAACAGTACATATCTAATATGTGTGCATAGATTTTGTGCACAAAGCAGAAGAGATCAAACACCAGAATAGTTTGGCCGAATAAAACAAAGATAATCCCAACAGGGCGTAATCTTAAAACGGATGCTAATTTAGCCTGTGAGTGTATGGGTTTTTTGGAAATCATATATCTTTACAACACATATAAGAGCAACATTTGAAATGAGATTTCTTATCAATTACACGTGAAACAAGCATATTCATCGCCATGCTTGAGCGTGGGGCGTCGCATTAATGCTGACACACGTGACCGTCTATGCTATTTCTTACTTTAATTTGATAAATATGTCCTCTTTAGAAGTCACACGAATCATGTTTCCGAAAATTATCTTTTATTGCCAAATCGTACAGATACTTTTGCAGATTATAGATGTACGGCTTTTGTCTGTTCTATCAAGTGTTGTATACTTTATATTACAAAATAAGCTTTTTTTCCAGATTTTTAAACTGAGACAAAGTACTGGTTATTCCCAATGGCCTCTTTGATTGCTTCCGATTAAATCACGCTTAAATAAATAGGCTCAAACTAAGTATGTTTATAAATAAATAAGACATATATTTGTGTGACAAATTCAAGCATGGCGCGCACGTTAAGCACACCTTTCAGAAATACCAATTATCCGTCAGCCGTCACAGGTCGTCTGCGGCCAAGTCCCGTCTGCTGTCATGAAATATTCATGGACGCTGGATCGATACTCATTCACTTCACGGCAGGTTAGGGAATAAAACGAATTAAGCACTCTAACACTCAAATAAGGTTTAAAGAAGATTGCGTTCGTCCGAATAATAAGAAATTATAGGAATGCATTATCAATTAACCTATTCATTCCTAGCGTCTAGAAAAAAAGGCCTTGGCAAACAGCGTAGACCCATATGAGACGCCGCATGATGCGGCGTCTCATCAGGGTCTGCTCTGTTTGCTTAAAGAATTTCTTTAAGAAATATTTAAAAAATAGAAATAAATATACTAGACATCTCTAATTTTGGAAATAAATTGATCCAATTTAGAAGGATGGGAGAGTCCACTAGGCATAAATGGGTTAATCATTCAGTAATTCTCTACTAATATCGTTATGGTTTTCTGTTGGCTGAGGACCGAGGAGAATTTGTAAACGATTTTGGATGGAAAGTGTTGTATTATATGCATTCGCGTATGACTTGAGAGCTGAACAAAATGGCTATTTTCCGTTCATACCAAATCTTTTGTTTCTGCTCATTTCTTCCAAAAATGGGAAATATTTTGTTTTAGACGTTCAGCACAACAAGTGTTTTTTTATAACATACGTTAATTCGATGAACTGAAGCTGTTAAATTGCCGTTTATAATCAAGCAATTCAACAAGTCGCAGATGCAGTCTGCAGAAAGTCATATAAATTCAATACATTAATACGAGATCACTTTCA
The DNA here is from genome assembly GCF_020536995.1 of Dreissena polymorpha. NCBI lineage: Eukaryota > Metazoa > Mollusca > Bivalvia > Myida > Dreissenidae > Dreissena > Dreissena polymorpha. The sequence continues at coordinate 887,276 of NW_026273322.1, read as the reverse complement.
TTTACGATGCAAGGTGGTGATGTCAATGTTCTTTTCCAAAGATACCTTAATAGCCACTTCCATGCAATGAGGTTCAATCAGTTCATCAGAAAATTACCTTCATTTCGCTGTTTAAACTCTCGGTCATGCCCTTTGAGATTACAGCTTTCTTTGATATTCCATATTATAAATACTCTGCTATTCATCTTAACGATCTGGTAATCATCCGCAGCCGTATGGAGACGTGCATGTTATAATCAATAAAACACACATATACATTATTTATAGGATAATAGCATGTTATTGCTGACTGTGCGATGAAAAGCGTATACATCATTTCATCAATTATTGAACACATTTTTGACACCGTATGTTGCTTCTATACCGTCCTATATTCGACCATGAATATTGTTAGTATTCTGATAAGACTAAATGGTTACAACAGGTTCATGTTTGCTTTAGTGTCGTGCGACGCAGCGCCGATTGATTTATCAACCCAACATAACACGAAGTGACACGATACAACCGAACAAAATGCAACGCGAAACGATACGACCCAACACGACGCGACACAATACGAACCAACACGACATGATAAAATAAAAAAACAATATGACGTTATATGAAACGACACGATACGACCCAACACGACGCAACACGATACGACCCTACACGATGCGACACGATACGAAACAACACAACACGAAACGACGCGATACGACCCAACACAACACGACGCAACATGGAATGATCCAACACAACACGAGCGAACACAACCTGACCAAACACAACACGACGCGACATGATACAAAAAAGCAGGAAATAAAGCCGACAATATCTAATCCTTGCTATATGATACGATACAAGACCCAGCACACTATATGATACACCACGATTCGATTTGACAAACCAAGAGACGTATTACATAAACCATCTCATTGCTTTACGACATGAACCGACGTGCTTCACCACACCACAACTTTAATGTTCACACCACGAATTGAAATGATTTTTTAAACACGACACGACATTAACTGAAAAACCACGACACGACATGAACCGACACATCACGAATAAAGACGAACCAGAAAACCACGACACGAGATAGAGAAATTTACACGGCATAAACCGAAAGGACGCGACATTATCCGACAAGAAAAGACATAAGCCGACAAACCACGAAATGAACCGACAAATCAAGACATCAGCCGAAAAATAACGGAACGAGCCGACAAATCATGACAGAAACCGACGTCATGAGTCGACAATTCACGACATGAGCCGACAGGCCACTACATTGGCCGCCAAATCACGACATGAACCGACAATTCACAACATGATCCGATAATTCACGACATTGGCCAACAAATCATGTTACGAGCAGACAATTCTCGGCATGAGCCGACAGGTAACGAGATGAGACATTAGTCGACAAATCGCGACACGAGCCGAAAAATCACGACATGACATGACAATATTATCACCATACGACAAAACCAAACCTACACGGTCTTAAAGGGGCCTTTTCAAGTTTTGTTAAATTGACAAAATTGAAAAAAAAGTTTCTGATTAGAAAATTTTCGTTGTCGTTATGATATTTGTGAGGAAACAGTTATACTGAACATTTGCCATGCTCTATAATATCAATTATATGCATCTTTTGACGATTTGAAAACCTGAAAATTATAAAGCGTTGCAACGCGAAACGATTGAATGCTTTGGAGAGTTCTGTTGTTGTCGTTATATTTTGTGATATTACGAGGATCGCTTATATAAAGTTTAAAAAAACATCACTAATTGCATAAGCACCGGTGGCCGAGTGGTCTAAGCGATACATTTTTACTTCAGGGGTCAGTGGTTCGAGCCCAGTTGAGGGTTACTTTTTTTCTTTCTTTTATTTTATTCTTATGTTTTTGCTGGAGCTTTTTAGATGTTTACATATATCAATATAAAGCATTTATTGACAAACTTCAATACATGCACAAATCTGTGAAAAGGCCCCTTTTATATGATTATCAGAACAAAGCTACATTTGCTTTACTTTCGAGTTCAAATGTTCCTATCGTAAGAAAAGCACTTTTAGCAACGCTGCAAAATATACTTCTTTCACAATATGCTTCATGTTAGCTAATTAGGAAAACATAAATACAGTACATGTTAAATAACATCCCGTAAATAATTCGACATTGTAGTTGTAATTCCAGAAGTATATGATTCAACGGCTCAATCGTTACAGATGAATAATTGATTTTGCTAGTTCTACTATATCCGTGCTCGTAAAAGTAGCAACATAATATTATATTAATAAAAATGAAGGCCAAACGTTGTTTGTGTGTGTATGTGTGTTTTTTTATAATAAAAAAAAGAAAAAAAACGATTACATATTTGGGTATGTAATTTATTAGTTTTGTAATTATAAACATAAAAAATCATTTAATCGTTTTCCGTATCATAACTTTGTCAATCGTTGTTGCATGGCCCAGTTACTAGGGAGAAGTGATCAATACCTGGAGCAATCAACAGAATCAAGCCTCAAGCCGCAATTCACCGTCAAACATCATACATAATAAGATATACCTTCACCTGCGCAATTTCCCCGTAACACGTTCATCAGCAGGATTAATGGAAGTTCAAACAACGTGTCATAATTGATAAGCGATACATGAAGGAGTGTCGCACGCAGAACCCAGATCAATGAAGGTCACTCAATCTCAAGGTCATATGTAAATTATAAATCCTAAACTCATTGTAAAGGGCATATCTTAGTAAAACATCGATGGAATTTTAAATAACTTAGCAAAAGTGACAAGCGTTGTCAGTGGCATGGAGGTGTTTCATGCAAGCACTCTCGTGGGTCCTTAGATCGGCTCAATTAATAAAGTAACGACTTCTGTATGATTCAAAATTAAAATAATGTATATACTTGTGAAGCCAAATAAGCCTCTAGTGATGTTACACTAACAAGTGGAATTAATCCGAAATGTTTTATGTTCGTCAAACATTGGTGAGCGTTTCATTCAAGAGCAAAAACAATATCACATGATATATAATGTACGTTAAGGCAATATTCGATCACAGAAGAGGGGCATAATTCGCTGTAAGTGAAGCATACCCCGCCAGCCTTAAGTTTTTGTAAATAAATGCGAAGCGTATGTCATCATTAAAGATTATATTGCATGCACGCTTTATGAAAACAAACATCTTTAAACCTCTTGCATGGCCAAAACCCAAATGAGGTAAGCTTTTCGTTATCGTATGCTCGTATGTCCAATAAAATATATGAAATTTCTTATCGATCTAATTGATATGATGTCTTACATCATCTAAAGTTTCGGTTGACTCATGCGCCCATTCCCGCTTATGGTCTAATAAGATGAGACGCTAATGTATTGCTGATTTTTAGCTCGGCTGTTTTCGGAGAAAACCCGAGGTATTGTCATAGCCAGCTCGTCCGCCGTACGCGTCGTGCTAAAACCTAAACATTGGCTCTAAAATCAAAGTGCTTCCACCCACAACTTTGAAACTTCATATGTAGCTGCACCTTGATGAGTTCTACACGCCAAACCCATTTTTGGGTCACTAGGTCAAAGATCAAGGTCACTGTGACCTCTAAAAATATGTAACTGCACCCGCAACGGAGCGTTGGCACCCGCTATGCGGTGCTCTTGTTATATAAAATATACTGTTCGAAAATTTAGAGTAATTAATGATAGACGAAAACGCGCATGTCCGAAAATTAAGAGTCACGAAAAATAATTATCATTATTTTGGCCAAAAATAGGGGGTGTCCGAAAACTTAGTGTCCGAATATTTAGAGTAATTACGGTATGGTTAACATATTTTTTATTTACAAAAAATAAAAAATAAACAAAAAATGGCACCATATCGTCGACCGCAGCCCAGCTAGAAGTGCTATCCTCGCTACAACCACCACATGTTAATGCTTTTAATAAGAATCGAAACAGCTAGAATCGAATCATTAAAGCTATGCACTGATGTTCTTTCTTTCGGTAATAACATTCAGATACTTTATTTGTTATTGACTGTCCCTGTATATTTTTTCACTGTGGTTTAATTTATACACGTTGCCATGTGGTCTACCGACGCACGTGGGTGTTGGGGGACGAAGTATTGACACGGACATGCGTTGCCACTTAATAACTCGTGTTAGACGCGCGTTCCTGAACAATGCATGGCCCGCCTACCACGTCCTGCACTAACCTTACACTCACGCGGATTGAACAATGTTGGAACTCTTTGTTCATTAAATACAATATCACAGAATATATTATTTGTAATATGAATTATGCATTTTGCTCGTTTGTTATCAGATTTTGTAAATTCTTCCTTTTTGAGCTGTCACAACTATACATCTGTTTTGATTGTAACATCCCGCTTAACAATATTAACGCTTGCGAGAGAGGATCATTATGTTATCGCACCGATGTTCATCAATCAGTTTAATATATCGAATAATATCGTCGCAATCAAACCTAAATACCGCGGCGAGATAGCCTTATCAAGAATTTAGTGACAATGAAATCATATTTAATTTGATTTTATCTACGGCCTTCCCACCTATCTTAACGCTTGTCACTGGTCATGAATTGCCATAGCAAACTTGTTTTTCGATGTCCGGACGTAGATAAATCGAAAGTTGCCATAAAAGTTTCAGAGTCTGTCACGCGGTTAGATATTCGATGAGTGTAGAACGATGGTAATGGAGATAACAAATAAACTTTCCATAATCATGAAAATGATGATGGTGGTGGTGGTGGTGGTGGTGATGATGATGATGATGATGATGATGATGATGATGATGATCATGATCATGATCATGATCATGATCATGATGATCATGATTACGATGAAGGTGATTAGAATAAAAAATAATTGTTAAAAAAAAACTTGTTGCATTAATGAAAAGGTTCATCGGCATCTTCGAGATGCATGATGATAATGATGATGATGATAATGATGATGATGATTTACGTTAACGACGACAAAGATTACTATGACGAAGGCAATGACGATGACGAGCATGATGATGATGATGATGATGATGATGATGATGATGATGATGATGATCATCATCATGATCATGATCATGATCATGATGATGATGATGATGATGATCATGATGATCATGATTACGATGAAGGTGATTAGAATAAAAAATAATTGTTAAAAAAAACTTGTTGCATTAATGAAAAGGTTCATCGGCATCTTCGAGATGCATGATGATGATGATGATGATGATGATAATGATGATGATGATTTACGTTAACGACGACAAAGATTACTATGACGAAGGCAATGACGATGACGAGCATGATGATGATGATGATGATGATGATGATGATGATGATGATGATGATGATCATGATGATCATGATGATGATGATCATGATCATGATCATGATGATGATCATGATGATCATGATTACGATGAAGGTGATTAGAATAAAAAATAATTGTTAAAAAAAAACTTGTTGCATTAATGAAAAGGTTCATCGGCATCTTCGAGATGCATGGACAGCCAAACATGATATGTCCAAGTTTTGGGTTAGTAATACTTAGATAAGCAGAGGACAACATATGGACGTAGGGCAAACAGTTTAAGGTTTACCCTAGTTTGTATCTTCAGCAAACATGCTTGTAACTTATTGATTGGAACCTGTTCCGTCTAAACCCATTAGCCATCGCGGTATCATGACACAAACTAGATCAAATGTCCACGTTTGTTTGAACTAGAGCTTACAGCGTTTGATACGGTGATTGCGCAATTCTAAGCGTACGTCGACGCTTTATGTTTGTATCTTAAGCTGTTCTAGCATAATCTGATGTGTTATTTATACACTGGTTGATGTACGCATCATACTTGCCTTGATATAAATTACTCGTGCATCCACCTAAGTTTGAATACTCTGGAAAATCAAGAGGCTTTACTACTTTCATAAGAACACATTGTTGAAAATTATGTTTACAAAATATTGTCTTAATTACTCATTATCACATGCTTATGCGCATAAATTGTGTGTATTTGATTTACGAGTTTATATCTTCTCTGTGCATGCTTAATAAAACAATATTATGACATTGCGGAATATGAGTGTGAACATAAGCTGATATCTGGGAAAACCGGACTTAACGCATGAACATATAGTCAGAACAGCCTAAACACGGTCGCAGTTTCCACTTTTAAAGAATTTTCGATGCAAGAAAGTCTATTATAAACGGTTTTACACTTAATAACATTTTCAGGGGGTCCCATTACGAAACGGCCAACTTTTTAATTAATTTTTCATTCGTTTGCTTATTTCATATTGTGCAAGCTTCGAATCACTTTTAAGATGAAAATGTATTATTTCAAAAATTGGAAGACAAAAGATATTCCTTTCAACTCCTTAGAAAATCCCATTCGCCCATTGCAAGTATTGTGCTTCAATAATTGCACCCGAATGTCCCCCTTTCAAGCTCCAATTAAATGCACCAAAATGTTGTAGACACTCATGCTGGACAAAAAACACGAAAGGCGTGGTAGAGATAGCTATATGGTTTTTGAACAAGAAGAGAAATTAATTCCTCGGAAATATGCACTCCTGCCCATAAAAAACGCAAAAAGAAGTCAGCGCTCTTAAGCGCAGAGTTTTGTTTTTCAAAGCGGTTATTTTCGACTTAAAGCCCTGCTAATTTGATCCGCCAAATGGTCGGTCTTGATAGAAGAGTTAAAACCCGGATCGGCGCAACTTAATGTCATAACTTAGAACATGTGTATTCATTTGTGGTCGTTTCATAAAATAATTCTAGTTCGTGATGTGGTGTGTGATTTTGATCAGATTTAAAATGGGTACGCTTTATTTGTATCTCAAGATTACTGGAGATTTCCCGGATTTCTCAAATAATCCTTATGTTGTCTGATTTCAGCGCGACTACCGCACGGAGGAGAAGGGGAAGGTCATCGTGTACACAACCAGCATGACGGTGGTGCGCAAGACAGCGGACCACTGCAAGGCGATACGTAATATCCTGCAGACGCATATGGTGCGCTATGAGGAGCGCGATCTCTTTATGAGCGCCGAGAACCAGCGGGAGCTAACGGAGAGGCTGGGGCAGAGTGCAATTGTGTTACCGCAAGTGTTCGCTGACGGCGTCCATATAGGGGTAGGTTTTTGGTGTTGCGGTTAGCACGCAAGCTAATAATTGCGACCACAATCGTTGTTTTGTTTTGGTGTTCGTTGACAGAGACCATAGGCTTTGGTAGTTAGGTTAGAAAACCTACGAATCGCCGCTTTCGCATCCGTTTTGTTCGGTTTAGCAATCTTTTCAACGACAAAAGTTGTTTTAATGTTTGCGGACGGAGTTTATGTAGGGGAAGGTTTTCGTAGTGAGGTAATCACGCCTGGGAATAATTGCATCCTCACTAGTTGTGGGTGACATCGCAAGCATAAGTATTCCAACACATAATTTAATGTTTGCTGACGGAGTCCGTATAGGGCAGGTTTTGGTAGTAAGGTATGGACATATGGGAATCGTTGTGTGAGATGTTTGCAATCATGGCGACCACAAAGAGGTGTTATAAAAATGCGGACGGAGTTAATCGATGCGTCGCTTGGGTAATGAGGTAAGCACACATTATAATTATTGCAACCACAACAACTGAAGTTGATAGAGGCGTCGTTAGGTTAATTAGTTAAGCACACATTAGAACTATTGCAACCAGAAACAGCTATTTGTGATATTCACTGACGGACCCAAATAGGGTCATGTAGTTGCAGCGAGGTTAATATGCCTGGGAAACGATGCGACCGTAACAGTCGGGTTTTGATTTACTGACGAAATTCACGTATCGCTTGATTTCGGTCGAGAAGTTAGCACACCTTGGAATCATTTCGGCCTTAACAATGAACGATGACAGATCCCTGACATATTCTGTTCTCGGGTATATTGTAGGGGCGGTATAAGCACGACTGAGAAACAACGCGACCATTGTAGGTTTGTGTGGTTTTAACAGTGTGTTCAGACTTAGTTTATTACATGCTATGTAGTCATTAAGTAGCGGGTTGGTGTTCGTTAGGATTTGAATCACGACTGCTATGAATAAATTGAGTCGCGTTCTGAGAAGGCTTGGCATAATGCATGTGTGTAAACCGTCGTTCCATACTAGCTTGTGAAGTCCGCACAGGCTAATCAGGGACGACACTTTCCGCCAAAATTGGATTTTGCTAAGAAGAAACTTCATTTAAACGGAAAATGTCATAAAAGCGGAAAGTGTCGTCCCTGATTAGCATGTGCGGACTGCACAGGCTAATCTGGGACGACACTTTACGCACATGCATTATGTCCAGTTTTCTCAGAACACGACTCTATTGATAGTTAAGGGGTTGAGAGCAACGCCATGGTTGGAAATCGTTGATGATTCACTAACACTGAAATTATGCAAAATTCAGGGAATAAATTTAAGCCGAGCTGTGTGAAAAAGGGGTTTAATGCATGTGCGTAAAGTACCGTCACAGATTAGCCTGTTCAGTCCGCACAGGCTAATCATGCACGACGCTTTCCACCTAAAGTGGATTTTCGCTAAGAAGAGACTTTCGTTAAATAAAAAATATCATAAAAGCGGAAATTGTCGTCCCTGATTAGCCTGTGCGGACTGCTCAGGCTAATCTGAGATGACACTTTACGCACGTTCAATACACAGATCATAGCCCAAATATACATTTTTATTTCGTGAGCTTAATAGTTCAACTTACCATATTGAATATCAGGAAGTAAAATTATTATGAAAATAAAATTTTATGTTCATATCTAAAGTTTGCCTTTTTCATACAGATAATAATATCAGATGACAAACAACATGCAATCCATACTTGTGCGCTCGAATCGCGGATGAAGCCTTCGCAAGACGCGGTGTATATTATTTGTTTGTGACAATGAAGTCCATTGTTATTTGACATGAGGAAGCTAAATTTCCTTTCAAATACAATTACCAATAGATTTGCTTTGTGACCATCATCCTATATTGTACCCAATGATTTACAGTTGAAAAGAAATGCACTTCTCGGTTCATATAACCCGGTGTTTGTTGATTAGTTGTTTGGTTGGTTCGTTGGTTGGTTCGTTGGTTGGTGGGTGGGTTGGTTGGTGGGTTGATTTATTGGTTGATTGATTCTTTGTTTGGTTGGATGGTTGTTTTGCCCATAATTTGTGACTTGCACGTGAAAGCCAACACGTTTAAGCATACTTTCGCCGTATATAACCCTTTTTGGCAAGCGGTTCGACGCATAATCCCAAGAAACTATGTTTCTCATGAGAACCTAGGTTCTCAGAATGAGAACCTAGGTTCTCGCTTGAAGATTGCACATGACTTCAAGAACCCAAGTGTTCAAATAAGAACCTAGGTTTTCATGAGAAACCTAGTTTCTTGGGAGTATGCGTCGAACCGCTTGCCATAACCCTTAATGCAAGCCGCGACGATTGCAATTATAGATTCGGACTAACTTGATATACCTGTTTTGTATTTACTTTCTCTATAGAATCATACTACACGATTCGTATCCATGACAACAATACATGATACATAAATGAAAAGAAGTGGTTCAACTTTCGTATTTCTTCATTGTAATATGTTAATGCGAGAATGATGGAAAGTACGAGTTTTAGACACCTACCTTTGTTTGACAAGAGTTTTACTGTATGCAAAGAAATCTGGTGACGGGTAAATTGACGCAAAATCCGCATGCATATGACACTGTGGCATGAAATCCAATTAGGCATAGGATGTGGTTCATAACGTCACGACATGATCTGCTTCTGTGATGTGTATCGCATTATATGCAGATACAGCACTTTTTTTAGTGGTAAAAGTTGTGTAAAGTAGTTTGAACTGAATTGTTGATGAAATTGATAGAAAAACAACATTAATATCGTTAAACGATTCTTCGTTGTGTAAACATCGTTTGAGCAAATGTGACAGACTTCAACGTATTAAAAAAATGAAAGTGTCATGAGTTGAGTTTTCACAATATTATAATATTATCCGCGTCATGCGAAAACGGGGTTTATGCCAAATGACGCCAAAGTAGCTCAAGACCAGCCCGCGCATCCGCGCAGTCTGGTCAGGAGCTACCCTGTTCATTATAAAGTCACGCAAAGCTCCGATGTCTCATTAGCGGACAGCGTATCTCGTGACCAGACATCGCGATTGCATAAGACCCATTTGCGCATCACGCTGCTCAATTTGAATGCTTTCATATCGTATCCTCGCCTTTATGTCATCTCATAAACGGGAAACACAATTGAGCGTGCATATTCGGTACTGCATACCACGCATTTGTCTGTAAGGGATTATTTCTATGTGTTAGTTCTAACGTTTTGAAACTATTTTTTAAAACGAATGACCAGCTTTTACTTGTAAGTCCACTATTTATGTATTCCCTGACATTCCGTCTGGCCGCGTGTCCGCGTGTCGCAAAACCTCTTTTTAATCATTGAGGTGACCAATTATAGGTTAATCATTCAGAGGTAATTTTTTAGTCAAACATCTATGTCTAATTACTTGAACAAGAGATCGGATACAAAATGCAAGACGACTAAGAGCCATGTTGTTTTTAACAGGTCCATAAATTACACAGTAAAAGCTTATGTCCTTAATATGGGGTGTTTCCGTGTTGCAGGACTTGAACGCCGTACAACATCTCAACGAGACGGGGGAGCTACGCCATATGTTCGAAAACTTCACGGTAAGTAGCAGTTGGCTCCCTTCTTTTAATGACATCGAGTGGTCTCCCCTTTTCCCTCACAATATTGCATGAAAATGCGCTTCATTATTATCATGCTCGTCTTTAAAAATGCCATAGTGTTAGTCTTAATCATCATCATGATCCTCCTCCTCATCATCCTCATCATCCACCTCCTCATCCTCATCATCATCACCCTCCTTATCAGTATCAGCAGCAGCAACAGTACTGTAATCATCATAACAGTCATCAGCATCATAATAATCATCGCCGTCTTCATCATCGTCATTATCATGATATACACCATCATTATTATCAGCATGATCATGTTCCTTATCTTCATCATCATGATCATGTTTATAATCGTCATCACCATCTTGATTATGTTCATTATCGTCATTATCATCATGATCATGTTCATTATCGTCATCATCATTATGATTATGTTCATTATCTTCATCATCATGATCATCATCATCTTTGTCATCATTGTTCCTCAAAGTATTAATGTCCTTTTTAAATAATTCCTACGTTACTGCTCGACTAGTACTAGAATCGTTTTCTTCTCTTTCAAGTTCTTCGATTGTCTTCCATGATATCTGTGGCGTCGTTGAACCATCATTAAAAATAAAGGAATCATATATAGTGTCTTTTTGTATGTTAATATGTTCAAAACGAGTAGAGAGAAGCAGTTTCAATTACCATATTACGATACTAATGAACTGATGATGTGTGCAAGCGATTTAGTACATGTTAATAAATAATACATTTTGGACCTTAAATGTTTCCCTTCAATGGCCTGATACATTAGTTTTGCACTGTGGCAATCTGAAATCCTCGTCACTTATGTTTGTATCGTGTTCAACAATAAACAAAGGCGATACATTAATTTATGATTTATTGAATGTCATTTGTTATTAATTAGGCAATCACAAAATGCGAATCATTAACATTATGCGATAACTAACAATATGAATAAATCATAGTGTTATGTTGGTTATACATATACATGTATTATGTTTAAGTGCCTGCGGGATACGTAAAAGGACGGTGAGAATAAAAATGATAAAGACGTCTAAGAAAACGAAAGATGGCTGTGCATGTTTTAATAGACATGATATTGAAATTTTTCCCCAACATCTTACAATGGGAAAGCGTGTTTAGGTTGTGTAGCAAATTTAAAACTGCACTCCACTAGAACATAATAAGATAAAATGGAAGCCTATAATTAAAACAATGACGTTTCGACTTTTATATTTCTCCAGAGACAGTGCGTGGTAATCAACTAAGTATACAGGTTCCATAGCACCGATTTTGTAATAAGTGATTTTGCAATTAATTGATCAATTTAGCGTATTGGTGAATTTTGTTTGAGATTGTTTTTAAAGGTTAATGTCATCTTTGTGTTTATACACTCCTTACTTTGCACGTATATATAAGACACGATAATGCATCATCTGTCATAGCTCACTGGTACAATTTTCAATTTTACTACCAAAAGTATGTCGAATGCCAACATTTTCTTTCTCAACTTGATTTTCGCTAAGAAGAGACTTCCGTTTACGTAAAACATCATAAAATCGAACAGTGGTGTTCCTGATAAGCCTGTCGGACTCCACAGGCTAATTTGGGACGACACTTTACGCACATGCATTAATCCCTGCTTTTCCCACAACGCGGCTAATTTAATGAATTTTTTTTAATGTGATTTATTGTTATTGTCATCGCTGACTTTCACTTGCAGAAAATCCAGGTTCGATCCAACTGCGAGAAATGCGGCGGCTATCGGTACCTCCCCTGTGCCATGTGTCACGGCTCGAAGAAGTCGCTTCACCGCAACGACTTCACGGAAGAGTTCTGTGCCCTTAGGTGCATGACCTGCGACGAAAACGGACTGGTCAGGTGTGACCTTTGTATTGACCAGCAAGAATGACCGGAAGAAACTAAAATAGTTCTTTATTTTTGGAGTGTAGCCAAGAATATACGTTTATAGGCCAATGAAGTACTGCTCAGATGTGGGAGTATCACTGTCGGAACCCACATTTGCTCAAAATTTCAAATGGAATGATTCATGATCGAACGCTATATAACTTGATCAAATTGAGTTGTTTTTAAATGTTCAATATGGGTTAATTATATAACCGGTGTAAATAACTGCATGTGACAAGCTAGAACTGACTGTGGTTAAATTATACGAAAGCTTGAAATGAGAATAAGTTCATGTCTGAAGTGTTTTCTATGACGAGTTATCATTTAGACTAGCCATGAATTTGAATAAAAGTGTATCACAAGAGAAGAGCATTTCAAAACGACTGGAGTGCATGCGCCGCCACTATTCTGGAAAGACCATAACATGCTCTGTAAATTAAAAAAAAATCTGAGTTATTGCCCTTGGTTTGAAAACCTAACTAACCAGGCGCGTCTAATGTTATTATTGTTGTTTAAAAGAGATACCAGTATTTCCGCTGTTACTGTATTTTTTGGCTTAATGGAAATAACTTCTCAGAGTAAAAATCCACTTTAGGGGGAAAGTGTCGTCCCTAATTAGCCGAAGCGGACTGCACAGGCTAATCTGGGAAGACACTTTACGCACATGCTTTAAGCCCCGTGGTCCTAGAGCGAGGCTCATTGTCATTTGGTTTTAACTCGTTTACCCTCAAATGTTCGATGCGTTCCATAGACGCAACGGGCAATAAACTGGTTCGTCCCTTGAACAATTATTGCGTAATAAGATATGTTTACGACGTAAATGCAAACGCTGGTGTATAGTTTTTACCGGAATTGCGGTGAATTTCGTTGACGTATGGTGCAATCGAATTTGTACAACACTGACGTTCCTATTATTTTATATTGGTTTGTAACTCTTTAAAACAAATATAATCAGCTTTAGTTCGTATGAATGTGCAAACGCATATTGTGAATAAACACTTGTTAACTTACAATGAAACTAATAAAAAAGAAATTCAAATCTTCTCATTTAAACAGTGATAGTCATATTCTTGCATTCAGCATTCCTTTCTTTGATTCCGTGATCTTGCATATGCGCTTAAATTATAGCTCTACTTTCAGCTTTTTTTCTCCCTCGAAAATGTGTATTATATTGGCCTTATGTTGTTGTTTTTTTACCCTTCGTCTTGTTATGCGTTTCAAGGGGAGTAACTCTTCACGTCTCCGCATCTACCTCTATACATACAGAGTTGCTTTTCTTTTCACGTCGGTTGTCTGGGATTAATTGCTCACACTGTCAAAGGAACGAAAACACACACGTAGTCTTAATGAAATGTGTTTTTAATATTATTGTTTTACACTGAAACGAAAGCAGAGCATTTTGTTATGGATAACAATTATTCAAAGAAATACATATTGCTGTTGTTTTTTCTCATTATCATGATGTGCTGTTCGAATGTTGATACGACTGTTTTTATGTCATTTATTCGGACCACTAATTATGATTGTTACTTGATTTATGGTAATAACAATTTTTGGGAAACTTACACAAATCTTATAACATTTAAAAAGTATTTGGCTATACGAATACTTGTTAATGTAACAGTATACAAGTTCATGCATCTCTGTATGTTTCATTCTTCCGTTGATTACAAATCACGTATTTGATATTGATTGTTAATTATATGTGTTACAATATGTTTACGGATTGTTCCATGTTTATATCGGCTCTGTCGTCTAGGTTCTTTTTGCTGACCCACCAGTTTAAGTGACATTTTTACTCTTAGTGTATGCTATAATTTGATAATTATGTTTGCACATGATTACAGTTCATTCACATGCTCAATGATTAAAATACTTAAACCAAATTTCTGCGACTAATTTAAATAACACCGAAGTATTATTTATTTTCCTATTACTTTTTTACAATTTCCATCAGGCAATAAAACATCGTTAATGCTAACAGTTATATTAAATAACTGAGTTCATAAATAATTGTTCTTTTAAAATATTAGAATAATGAAATTATATTATAAATGTTTTGAGTACAATACATTTTCAAACGGTGCCTGCGTTGTTTGACGGTTTACGCAAAAAGTCAGACTTTCTCATGAAACAGTAAACCTGATGTTAGAGTTTTTAGTATATTTACTCACAGATTTAATGTTTAATATTATTTAAACAAATGTTCTTTTTCAAACTGTCCATTGTATATTTCACAAGGGTCGCTGTCCACTGATCGCACATAATTTATAAAAATAGACTGGTACATCGATTACGATTGTAATACGAACATGGAGCAAAATGGTACTTCAACGATAAAATATGTAGGTTGTAATTTACCAAATATTTTTGTTGATTGTTACTTGTTATAGTAATCATATTAGTTACATATATTGTATTTGTTTTTTTACGTGCAATGCATATTCAGTATAAATATATGCATGTAAAATGTATGCATAAATGAAGGCCTTATCATTATATAGACATGGTTATTTTTCCGTTCGCGTACATATGTAAAAGTCGCAACTAGCTAAATTAAATATGAGACACGCTCTGGGGAAATCGGTGCTTTATGTATGTGCGTAAAGTGTCATCCCAAAATAAGCAAAGGCAAATCAGGGACGACCATTTCCGCCTTGACTGGATTTTTGTTTAGGAGATACTTCCTTTAAACGAAAAGTTCCACAAAAGCGGTAAGTGTCGTCCCAGTTTAGCCTCTTCAGTCCGCGCAGGCTAATATGGGACGACACTTTACGCATAAACATAAAGCCCCGTTTTCCCCGAGCGAGGCGCATATTTATAACAACAGGACTCATACGCTTGAAGATGCATTTTGTTTTCTGGTTTAATAAAATTCGTTTCTTTGTACATGTATTATTACGTCGAATGTTTCGAGTCTACACAAAGTGGTTGTTTTGTCCCTTCATCAAATCGTGTTGAATTGCTGGCTGTTTTTACAATTTTGATCTTGCCAAAATACCAATGAATAAACAATTTATAAAAAATTTACTCTGTTTGGCTGTGTTTTCTTTATTGATAGGAATGCGAACTTTAAGTTTTGATCTTTCCGACAATACATTTTGAAAAGTTGTTATAATCTTGGTATGTACATACCGGTATATTAAATAATCATATTCTCCGACGTTTGTTATGAGGGTAAATGGAAAGAACCTTCAGCGCATCTTTTACAAAACCGGTAATTAAATGAAGAGAGCTCCCCATCTCTTTTTACGTGAAGAATATATTCCTATTGTGGATCAACGCATATCTCTTTACGCTTTGTTATGCTAAGTCCCCAGTGTAGTACGATCAGACAAGAGCTTCACCATTGGCGACACGTAACTGAACGAGGTATTCGTCGAGGATTTCATGTACGATATGATACGAAGTGAATAATGTCCGTTTGTTTTGATACGCTGCTTTGCGCTTGATTGCAATCTGTTCGCGATTTGTTAATTTAAGTTGCCAGGATCTGCCAATGGTCTGTTTACCAGGTCCTATACGATTAAATTCTTAAGAACGCATCAGCTCGTAAAAGGACGTGACGTCTTTCCTTGCAAATGATCGACCGCGGGCACTACGATGTTGAAGTACGAATAGAAAAAGACCGCGGGCTTTGTAACTTTATGATTGTTTAGCCTTCCAAACAATTTCCACGACTGATACGATCGACAAGATTGACTTCAAGATATATTAATACTCGCAACGACCTGATAAGATCACCACAAGAAGTTCTATAAAGACCAATATTTCAATTGTGAAGCAAATCGAGATAGTGAGAACGTAGCGTTAATAGAATATGAAGTATATTATGATGCGTTTTAATACGTTTTATATTAATTACAAGAATAAATATATACATTTTGCAGAGAAAATACGTTGAGTAACGTTTAATATTGAAGATAAATGACTCGTGTATGATATTAACCTTGTAAATGTTACCAAGTTGTTAGAGCAGTATTATTTAAACATGAAAAGAAATTCATTAGCAATTGCAGATTATGGAACAATATACTCAATACAAAATAGACTATTCAAAAGAAGCCTGCAATGCACAATTTCTGCTTCATAATTTTATTTAAATATGCCTCAACAGGTTAATATCGAATACATGTTCCACGTGTTTTCATATGAAATTCAATCAGCCAAGAAACTCATAGCGACAAGCGTCCAAACGTCTAGACGCAATTACCACAGGCGCTGCTGATCCAGGACCGGAAGTAGGCGACGCCGGCATAAACGCTGGGATGCGTGACCACTCCGTTGAGATGGCAGCCGCTACGTCCCCATGACGTCACACCGGCAAGTCGTCCGCCGCATACCAGCGGACCGCCGCTATCGCCCTGGAAAATACATAACAAATGCATGAGAATTCATCACACGATCCATATGTGTTTGAATATAAAATAGTATGCTTACTTGTATGAACAGCTGTATCAGCCGAGTTGGTTGTGTGGCATCGTGGCGCACGAGAGGTGCTGACTCGAGTACGCCACTTGAAACAATTAAAGAGACTGACAATCGTTCTCTTCACTCATTACCAAAATGTAATATTCCATTTATTAGCTTTGTATGCAAATTACTCGTTAAATAATTAAACAAATCAATAACTAGTTTATTTCAAGTTATTGTTTCCTCTTAAAACGATGGCACTTGACCGAATTGACGAGCCGGATACTCGTTCTCAAAAACCAATACAACAACCATGTTATATTCCTTTGATACCTACCGCGTTCTGCATACTACACGTGAAAAAATCCTTAACAATTTTATGGCAATATTTTATTGCGCCAGTCGACTTAACTCCAATGTGTAATGTTCACGTCACTTCCTGGGTCGAGTATACAATGCATTTCGCAACCTCAGCGCACGGACTTGACGGAAACCAGCATAAATAGATCAAATCCCTGTCGTACAGGCTAAGCAGGGACGACACTTTCCGCCTTAAAGGGATCTTTTCACGGTTTGGTAAATTGACAAAATTGAAAAAAGTTGTTTCAGATTCGCAAATTTTCGTTTTAGTTATGATATTTGTGAGGAAACACTATTACTGAACATTAACCATAGTCCAATATAGCCATTATATGTATCTTTTGACGTTTTGAAAACCTAAAAATTATAAAGCGTTGCAACGCGAAACGATTAAATAACTTGGAGAGTTCTGTTGTTGTCATTTAAATTTACGAAACTACGAAGATTGCTTATATAAGGTATGAAATCCTTCAACTGTGTATACATGGCGGCATAGCCGAGAGGATTAATGCGTTTTTACTTCAGACTAATTCGAGGAATCCGGGGGTCACTGGTTCGAGCCCTGGTACCGGTTACTTTTTTTTACTTTTTTAAATTTTATTCTTGATTTTTTACTGGAGCTTTTAAGATCCAATGTTTAAATTTATCAATATAAAGCATTCAATGACAAACTTCAAAATATGCCAAAATCTGTGAAAAGGCCCCTTTAACTGCATGTTTGCTAAGAAGAGACTATCTTTGCACGAACAATATCATACAAGCGGAAGGTGTCGTCCCTGATAAGCCTGTGAATACACTTTACGAACATGCATTGAACCCTCTTTTCACAGAGCGAGGCTCATTTATACACTCCCCCTGTATTTAGAACATCTGTGTTTATGGGAAGTCTATGGCAATGAGTCAAGGTTCTGGAATACAGTTCTGGTTATTCAGAGACGTGGATTAGTTCTAGATGCAATCATCCAACTCATTTACAATCCAAAGGTTCCCAGAGTCATAGCAAAAATTATCAAAGGCTCTGGGAGTCCGATTATATGGACAAAGATAAGTTCCAGATCATTGCAAAGAGAAGGCGAAACATCCCTATTTTAGTAAGTGTAATTGTCGGGAACAGCCATAGTTAACAGCATGTTTAACATCTTTTGCATAAATACGACATGTATATGTAAAATTTATCGGAATGGGTAATCATGAGTTCTTATTTTACCACTATATAGCACGAGCTGGTATAGTGTATGAGTTAACCCGAAATGGATGTGGATTTAGAGCGAAATAATCGGGGAAAGAGTTGATCTGTTAGCGACGACACTCACATTACACGATCCGGAGCCGTTGGCAGTGTCCTCTCCCTTGACGCACACGTGCTGAGACAGGATGTTACTGGCGCCCCAGGCTGAGCGGCACTCCGTCGAAGACAGGACCCGGACATTCGTCTTCATCAGCAACGTGGCACCACTTCCGGTCTCTGTTTGAATACAGAAATGATTCGAATTGAGTCCAATGTGGTTATAGTCAACCACTAGCTTACGTTCCAAATAACAAATATCGTAATTTAAACCAATGTATAACTTCAAAGAAAAACCGTGTCTTAAAAGTATGTCCTTAAATACGCTAGGAAGATCGTTCAATATATTTATTTATATATTTGATTCTTTTCTCTGGTTTATAGAAAACAAGATGCGTTTGTCAGAAACACTATGTCCCCTTCTGCGCCGCTTTGAAGCTTTATATTTGACCTTTGACCTTGAAGGATGACCTTGACCTTTTACCACTCAAAATGTGCAGCTCCATGAGATACACATGCATGCCAAATATCAAGTTGCTATCTTCAATATTACAAAAGTTATGGCAAATGTTGAAGTTTGACGCAAACATACAAACAAACCAGCATACCAACAAACCAACAGACAGGGCAAAAACAATATGTCCCCCCCCCCCCCCTATAGTGGTGGGGGACATAAAAATCAGTGATTTAAAAAGATTCAGTGTGTCAAATAACAGTTACAAGTATTTATGTTCCATTTTTTGTATATCATCTTATGCACGGTCATGGTTTAATGTAATAAAATCGCAAAGTAAATTAGATCACTATGTTAAGTGTAAAAAGGATTACATGTATACATCTGAAATATACATTTAATTTGTTGATAATGATTGCCAAAGAAATATATTTGTTTATTTCATGCTTTCCGGTGGTTGATAGAGAAATATCAGTGGATAAAAACTGATAATTTCCATGTTTCAAACAGTGTAAATTATCAGTGAAAATTATCGATAATTTACTGTGAAATTACGTCATTTTTGACGAAATGACATCATCGTCACAGCGAAATTATTTAGTTCAACTATTTAACAATGTATATAAAATGTGGGGGAAAAAAAATTGTCGGATTCGGTGGATTATCGATTTTAAATCACTGGTGATCATAGAAAATATATATTTCCACTCGTGGCTGCGCCACTCGTGAAAATATTATTTTCTATGATCACTCGTGAATTAAAATCGATAATCCACCGAATCCAACAAATATCCTCTATGTAATATGTTTTTTATAAGTATTTCATTTTTTTGTTCGTCTTTTTGAAAATGAAATAATTGCATACAAAATGCTAGCACGCAACATTACTAACCTGTGGTTCCCCATCCGCTGATGACGCAGATTTGATTCTGGAAGTTCTGGTTGCTGGTTGCCAGCTCGATGATGTTCTTCGAGATGTTGAAAGGCGTTCTGACATTGTCCAGCTTCAGGAGCGCTACGTCGTTCGGGAACCCGCCGGGGCCTTGGTTGTAGCTGGGGTGCTTCAAAGAAGACATAATAAAATACATACATAAATAATCATAGATTATTTTTTTTTATAAAATGTATGAATTATATCTTAACAAGAAAAATAATATTCCTGACTATAAGAAAAATATATCGTCCCCTCCCCGCGAAAATGGCCAATCTCAGTTTCGGCACGAAAACGGGTTTTGACATTTTAGCAATGGCGAAAACGGCCCGCTTCTCCCTCGTATAATTTCAAGGTCCTATCCAATCGGCTTACAACGTTATAACATGTGTGGATTTGGCGATGTTCGATTGGTTGGAACGAAAAAATTCCAAACTAAATGAAAACAAGTCAAAACAATATGAGTAAATTGTCTGACTTAGGCTTAAAAAGGTTGAGTTAAGCTTGAGTTAGACAATTTTCTCATATTGACTACAGAAACAGTCAAAAGTCACATTAGGATAATTGTATTGATATCTAAAAAGTCATAATACAAAGTATAAGCTTCACTGTCTAATTTAAAAAATTTATATTAAGTCATTTCCTTCTCCTGAAAACTTGTAAATATTGAGATTGGGTTTTTTTGCGGCGGGGACGATATGTCCGTTTCATGATGATCATCGACCGAAATCGTAAAAATGATACGCGTGTGTAGCGCTTTTCATGTAGGGTTTAACTAATTTATTCCTAGCGTCTAGAAAAAAATGCCTTAGCATGATGCGGCGTCTCATCAGAATCTGCGCTGTTTGATTAAAGGAATTCTGTAAGAAATATTCTAAATATTGAAATAAATATTCTAGACATCCCTAAGTTTGGAAATAAATTGATCTAATTTAGAAGGATGGGGGAGTCCACTAGCCATAAATGGGTTAACTTGATTGCTTTAAAGGCCTAAGTGGTGGTCGTATTGGGAACATAAAAGCTTTTACTTCTAGTTAGCCCGTGTTCCCAAAGGCAGTGATATTATGTAAATATATTGTCTTCCTTGTTATTTTAATTTTTTTAAAGTACAAGAAATATATTCCAGATATTTAAGTTTTCGATTAAATTATATGTTTTATTGGTGAATAAATTTATCGTTTACGGACTTAGAATTTTTGCGTTATTAATGCAAACGAGCATGCTACGTAATTGCAAATAACATCAAAACAAGGCCCGTGATAGTGTTTTTATATCATTTGCAGGCATTTTTACAGATATAAATTGGGTCTATTGAAAATAAGGTATCGATTCAACAATACACTTGGGAGTGTCGTTTTATGTTTTTCATTGTTTTACCAACATATTGTACAACATATTATAGTCAAATTGCTTTTTCAGAAAAATGGTATTTTTTTCGTTATAATATGATAATATGATTATTTATCATTCAAAATGATGTTTTTACTAATTAATATCATAGCCACACGCTAACCATCTTTGTTAGCGATTACCAAATTTCCGAAATAAATCATAGAAACAACAGAATATAGTTACAAGTTAGTATTCAGTTATGGTGCGTTCCATTGGGTAATTAGCAATGGCCGTTACTGATTGGTGAACTATAAAAAGCATGCATTATTTTAATTGATCGGAGCTTTGAAACATATGTTACACATTTTTGAAAACTGAACTTTGCTTACCATGATGATTTGCTGGATATAGAACCAGATGTAGTTGCCAGGATTGCTGTAGTCGTGGAGGTCAACAATAACAGCCAAGTTGACAGTAGACCTAAACAACCGAATGATACGCATTCAAACAAGCATTGTTTCGAATTCAACGATAATTTTACTTGATAAATAAACTTATCGTGATCGTTTGATTGACGATAAAATGGTTATGTTCCGATTAAGAGAACTTGCTACAATAACAAACTATGCCAATTTTATTGTCGCTGTTATACAAAACGAATAAGAAACAATAAATGAGTCGTGTACTGAGAAAACTTGGCATAATGCTTGTGCAGTCCGCACAGGCTATTCAGAGACGACACTTTCCGCCTAAACTTGATTTTTGGTAAGAAGGGACTTCCTTAGAACTAAAAATACCATAAAAGCGGAAAGTGTCATCGCTGATAAGCCTGTGCGGACTACAGAGGCTATTCTTGGGTGACACTTTACACACATGCATAAAGCACAGTTTTTGCAGAACAAGGCTCAAATACATAGTTAGATTCTGATTTGTTTCGTGTCCCAACATTTGACTTAAAATTCTGAATTGTAAATCAATAGGCATCCTCTGTCACGGAAACCATAGCTAATAGTTTTCCTTTTGCTTTAACCCATTTATGCCTAGCGTCAAGAAAAAGGCCTTTGCAAACAGCGTAGACCCAGATGAGACACCGCATGATTCGGCGTCTCATCAGGGTCTGCGCTGTTTGTTTATAGGAATTTCTGTAAGAAATATTCTAAATATAGAAATAAATATACTAGACATCCCTAATTTTGAAAATAAATTGATCTAATTAAGAAGGATGGGAGAGTCAACTCGGCATAAATGGGTAAAACCCTCAAAATCCTCCCGTAACTGACTGTCCTTCCACGCAGTGTGCCGCCGTCAACGCCCAGCCGTTGGCGATGATGGATCCTCCGCACGAGTGGTAGTTGTTGTTCAGGAGGGCGATCTGGTGCGGGAACTCCCCCTGTGTTGCCTGCTGGCCGTTGATGATTCGGCTCGACTGATTCGAGGGCATGTTCAGGTAGAGAAGGTCCGCGGATACCAGACCTGAAATGTGAGAAAACAAACCGGTAAATTGTGTGCTCATATCTACTTCGTGATTTAACTATTGGGTATCGAAGTAATGTATACAGTAACTTGAAGAAAATATTTCTAAATAAAAGACGCGAATCACATCCGTCATTTATACATAAGTAATATTAAAAACATGCATTATAACTCACCGAAGGCGATCGTAGCGATGACAAGAAGTTTCGCATCCATTTTGACTTGCCGTTAATCTCCTACTCTGAATAAATGCGCCGGAACAGCGGTCACTTTTATACGCTGACGACCCCGAAGTCTTGACCTCTCTAGAAAGGAACACACCATCTGGACCTCTTAAAAGTAATTGTAAGGGCCATACACCAAGGTGTTCACCCACTCGTGTTTTATAGCTTGTCCGTTTTCGCGAAAGACCAAGACCCTGGCTCCGTTGAGATGGACTGACCTGATGACATATTGACATATCCAATACCGGGTATACAATGCAGGACTAATCGTTATCAAACTCGAGTATAATTAACCGAGTTAAAAACAGGCGCATTTACAACTTACAGTCATTTAATATTGCCACGTAGGCTTGCCGCGCTAGATGACCAGTACTTGAAACAGTAATTTCGGTACGTTTGTTGAAATGTTAAAAGTCATGCTAAGTTTTACAATCGTGTTAAGTGCATTGTTTTTTACACATGGGTATTTTTACAAACAATTAAATATAAGTGGCGCCGAATCTCAAAATTCGACGGCCTTAAAAGAGTAAGGCACTAGATTGAAAACAAAATATTCAACAAATGCCAACGCAATTCCGGTTCCATTCTCATTTTGCGAATTAACGTTTTTTCGACAAGAGAATAAACGTTGCTTGATTAATTATGCTAAAATCATATTGCACAAGCATAAATGCGCTTACGGTCTCTCGCCACACACACACAAATCTATGTATGATCACACCAGAAAGTAACAGATTTCAATATAAAAAAACTTCAGCGACAATGAAATTGGAGTCACTTTTTAAAAGACGCGCTCTTTTAGTAAAATAATTTTCGCGGGAACTTAATCAACATTAAAACAATATTTCTCCATTCGCTTCGCTTTCTAAGGTTTGCAATAGACATGCACGTTATAACTTCTATAGAACAAAGCAGACCTTTCAGATAATATGCTAATAATAATGGACATCAATATTTAAATGGTACAAAACTGTTCGCTCGCCTTATCATCCTTCATGAACTTGTGTGTGAGGAAAATTTCTTGACCAAAATGGATAACCAGTTAAATAAATTACTCAATTATACCTATAGATTAACTAGATCTGTAATTTTAGCCGTTTCCATCTACTAAGTAAACAATTTTCATAAGATCTGCACGAACCTGGATGAACATATTTTTAAGTTATATATTATCTACAGTAGGCCAAGTTCGTTTGCCACCAATAATTGTCAAATTATCCACATTCAATTATCATTCATACGCATTTTAGCTGTTTTCCGCTCTCGTTCGCTCGAACCGTTAACCCGTGGTGGTTTGATCTAAATTGTTGTATGATACAACACTTTAGAACTTGTATGAGATGTGTAAGTTAGTATTTCAGGCCGACCTGTTATACGCACTCTTCGGACTTTCTTAATTTTATTTGTGTATTGTAGCCGGTAATTTCGAATGCGTCAACCGTGAAATATCGACTATCTCCGTTATCCTCCGTTATAGTTTAGATTGCACTAATTCAGTGGTGTAGTGGATCTAATGTCCACCTAGCGACCGGGAGGTCACGAGTTCGATACCCACCGTGGGAGCGTTCTTTAGATTTCCCAAAGACACTAAGTACTGGATCTAGGCCCAGGAAACGGACTCGATAGCGTTTATATAGGATTAGGCTTTCGATGCAATCATGCAGGTATGTGTATTTGCACATACCTGGTATTACACACGCATACCTGATGCAATCGGGCTAAAATAAATAGGTTTACACTATTGCACTACTGTAATAAATTTGTGGTAAATGAAAGCTTCTATTTGTTACAATGGTCCTTCTCGAAATGTCGAATGGTACATGATGCGTTTTCCTTCTGTTTCTATATTGGCTGTTACGATTCCTAAATTTACTGCGTTTTGTACCACCATAACTCAGCATGCAATTTGCAGACATTTTATTTCTCAAATCGATTCCGCTTAAAATGTCTATTAAGAAAACACGAGGTTATGGGGTGTATAGATGTGCAAAAGGTAGCATTTATTTTCATTTATTTTCGCCATGTCGCTTTTACACTAAATTATAAAAGGAAAATATTTAGTGTATTGTTACCTCTTACGGAAGATTACGGAGATAGTCGATTGAGTATCCAGATTGCAAAATACGAAGAAATGGCAACAAACCCAAAAGATGTGGTAATTAGTTTAATTAACATGCTGGCAGTAGATGTTATAACTTACAGCTTATTTAGTGCAAACATGCTGAACTTACTGTACCGTTTTCACCTTTATTTTTCACGGAATTGTTACATTCGTCTTCGAAAACGAAAATTAAATTGTTAGTTGGTTACCTAACACTCGGAACCTACTGTAAGTAAAAGAATGGTTTATAACTTTAAAACTGACACTGACAAGACCTGTTAACTAAAGCTTTCCCCGTATACAAAGTCTAACTGAATGGTACCATATTTATGTCATGTTAAAAATCAATTATGTTGAACTTCATTAAGTACATGTACTTCCCCTAGTCCATATAAACGGACTCCCAGAGCCTTTGATAATTGTTTGCTATGGCGGCTCTGACAGTCCATATGCACCCGTTCATAAACATGGGTGCAGTTCAGCGCAGCGAATCCGTGCGCTTCACTAAACAGACGTCGTTCGAGACAAATTGAGGAAAATAATTAATAAACTTCATAAACATGTAAAATTTACCTGAA
Organism: Dreissena polymorpha; assembly: GCF_020536995.1. Lineage (NCBI taxonomy): Eukaryota > Metazoa > Mollusca > Bivalvia > Myida > Dreissenidae > Dreissena > Dreissena polymorpha. The sequence continues at coordinate 861,478 of NW_026273322.1, read as the reverse complement.
AGGCAACCTACGGATGTTATCCTGTGCATGCACCCTATAAAAACACGACGATGTTTCAACACACTTTTCTGGCTGACATGTTTATGTTTAAATTTGAAACAGTGTATTCTGTATCGAATACCACATTGTTATTGACTTTATAGGCTGGAGCACATAACCCGACGTGCAAAATATTGGTGAACTGCGACCTAACCAATATTGGGTCAATTTTCCAATATGGCGGATACAGCGTACACAAAAAAACCTAAGTCAACAAAATCAATTATTTCTTGCTTTAATGGTACAATTTGGATGTGTTTGTGGTTTAGATAGGTAAACTTGAATAAGTTCTTGCAGTTTCAGTGTTCCTTAACCCTTGCATTGTTGATAACATTTTGCACCCATGAGCAAGAGAGAGCGCATTGCAACTCGAAGCAGCCCATTGGGCTATAAAGCTTAGAGTTGAATTATTGCAACTAGTACTTCCCCATGCTATATACAATTTATCGTCGACTCACCTAAATTCGCGACTACCCTAGATTCGCGGAATTTTTTTTATGTCACGTGACCGGCAGCGAAATTTGTTCATGCGAATGCGTGATCGCGGGAAAATATTTATGAATGTTTACTCAATTGGAATGCTTGAAAATGTTTTAAAAACAATGCGTTTAAACAGGAAAAAACGTATGAATTAAAATCCAATAGCGTAAAAAACATATTTTCTTAACACCAATTATATCCTATAATTGAATGTAATATATTTTTTGTGAAAATCAAATATCATAATTTTTAGATGTTGTCTACTGTTGTAGAACGACTTCCATATATGACACTGTTATGCTCCATTCACGAATGAGGCCAAAAAAAAAATTATTGCGCGTTTCCTAGAACTTGAAAATTTAGCTGATTTTTATTTTTCTAGCTTGTTTTTTTAATGCCATCCCTAAGCCATGTCGAAAGAAGTATAGACTTAATAAATACTTACACAGCTGTTAAGGAGGAGAATGTGTCTGTCCTTAGAACCTCCAAAATATACAGAGAAATGGCAGACCATGTCTGCATTGGACCCATTTAAACTACTGCACCCCTTTCAGAGTGGTCAGGAGACAGGAGAAAATTTTTTATTCAATTAACAATGTACATATGTCAATATTTAATTGTTATTACGTTTTGGATTCTTTTAGTTCGCGTAAGCACCAGAAATTAACGTTGACTGTCAATAAGTTAATATGGTCTAATTGTTCAAACTTTCGATGAATTGTTGTATGACGTCATACCCGCGAATCAAGGGTAACAAAACAAAATGGCTGACGCTTTACACTGATCAAACAAAGAATATATTTAAGACTTTAAATACAGAGTGTTGAATTTATATTGGATCAAATCAGCGAGGGATGTATTTATTTTAAAGGGTTAGTGTTTTTCATTGCTGTAATTTATATGTTACAATTTAAATATTGACATTAAATGTTAAGGTCGCGAATTTTCTGTAAACAAGGATACTAACAGTCACTTTTCGTATTAAAACTGGTGGAAACTTTTCCATGGGACCAGTCGGCAGAGTTGAAGCCTATTCCAGGCTAAGCACTGAATTTAACAAGCATACTTTAATCTATATATCACAGTCTTATGCCATGCTTTTTAAATAACACCATAGTTACATATCTAGTCATCTATGGCAACAATATTTAGCTATGTTAGTATGACTCTATAGATATAAATAGTGCTATATCTCTCACCATGGGTCGCGGATGGCCACACTCCATGTCAGTTTGAGTATAGCCACATCAGCAGGCAGTATGAACATCACTAGGGGTCTCTTCAACTCTTTGTTTATTGAGACGGAAAGAAGCTTTAAAAATAACACCACAAGTCGTGAAAGTTGGCTTTATGAAGAATAAACACCTTTAAGGGACTGTCAATCGCGATTGACGAAAAAAGAAAAGTTTTAAAATACCGTATTTTTTTACAATTATTAGTTTATTTTGATTAAAATATCACGACTGGTATATTACATTACTTGAAAAAAGTTAATATTTTCAGTATATTCAGTAATAAAATTTCACGATGTGAAATCGAAAGTACATCGCGAAAATAGGTGACATAACGATATACACACTATAAATAACGCAAGTAGATTGATCATTTTATATATAAAATATATCAAATTCACTACGCATGCACAATTTGCATTCCTGGGTTTACCACGTGACGATGATGATCAATTTACTTGCGTTAACTGGTAGTTACCTGGTAGACATACCCAGTAAAATTAATTACCGAATATACTGAAAATATGAAAAATTAACAACTTTTTTTCAAGTAATGTAATACAGGGCTTGACACTAACTTTTTTTACCTACTGACCCAAAGGACCACCAGCTTTCAGAAATTACTGGCCCTCCAAGATTTCAAGTGGTCCGACAATTTCTATGTTATTTTACCTAAATTTCAACTTACTTTCCGGACTATCCACAATGTATTTATAAAAAGAAAACTGTACTATCAATTAAACTATCTCTTATCCTTTTCATATTTCACTGTAATTCAAGCTTCTCTTCTTTAGTTTTAGGTTTTTTAGGCGGAGGTTCTTTTAGGTTTTTTAGGCGGAGGTTCAACCATCAGATGATGATCCCCGGAATGAAATTCCACATGGCTAAGTATATTCTGATGGTACTAAGATCGATAAAATGCTGATTATTGCTGCTATTTCAAAATAATAAATACCATTTTGTTCATTTCTCGATCCGAATGCTTCAAAGTTTATGTTAATTTGTGTATCCATCACGGCAAAGTCCGGAGACATTTGCGGGAAACATTTGCGGATCGCAAATCGATTTTTTAATCCGAAAACAGGTTTTTGTCATCCGGGCATCTAGAAAAATTGGAATTTTAAATATGTTGCTATTTTTATCCCGGTCTCAAGTCGGCCCATAAAATAATGATGAAATTATCGGTTTATTATGAACATATAAAGTTATTTTATTGATAAAAACGGCTTTCAACCAGTATTTCACAATAAGCTGGCCAGGATTTTTCACTGGTCCAACGGATCAACCAAATTTCTAGTTTCACTGGTCCTCCCTATTTTTTACTGACCCTGGGTCAACGGACCACCGTTTGTGTCGAGCCCTGTAATATACCAGTCGTGATATTTTAATCAATATAAACTAATAATTGTAAAAAAATACGGTAATTTAGAACTTTCCTTTTTTGTCAATAGCGGTTGACAGTCCCTTTTAAGTTTTCTAAGTCAGGCCGCTGTTTAAGAAACAAAGTTCCCCATGTATTGCCACAGAAGTTGGTTATGTTAACTTTCAATTACTGTTTTCATTGACAATCGACATGCATGTGGTGCACTTACATGTACATTGGTCAAAACGCCCTAGAAAGACTTATTTGTGAGTTTATGGGGGATAGTGTGAGATACAAGAGACCATTGGTCTGTTTAGTGGCCCATGTAAAGCACCCACGACTACATGTATGCACATTGGCTTATGTTCTAGTGGTAGTATATTGACACCATAGCAAGGAATCATTCAGTCCTAACCAGACATACAAGTCCATGGTGCCATAAAATAGCAAACTACTTTGACCAGACATCCATATAGGAGGACTAGTGGCTACATATAAATACCTATCTACTGTCCCCCTTGAAAACCGGACATGGTGCAACTGTGTTATTAGCGAGGCTGTTTTCGGAGAAAACCTGAGGTATTGTCATAGCCTGCTTGTTGTCCGACGTCCGCCGGCGTCGTGATAAAACCTTTACATTGGCTCTAAAATCAAAGTGCTTCCACCTTCAACTTTGAAATTTCATATGTAGATGCACCTTGATGAGTTCTACACGCCACACCCGTTTTGGGGCACTAGGTCAAAGGTCAAGGTCACTGTGACCTATAAATTTTTTATTTTTTTTAAATTCGCAGCCGAGCGTGGCACCCGTTATGCGTAGCTCTTGTTTTAATAGCCAACTTCAGCGTATCGACGCTTCAATTTATGACATTTTTATTTCAAAATATTCATGCCTACACTATTGTTTTTGTATTGATATTGATTTATAAGTAAAGAAAATTATTTCTGTTTTCCCAATTAAGCAATGGTAAATTTTGGTTAAGTGATGTGCTGCTGGCACTGCTGCCTGTGTTTTCCAGAGAGTCTTCCAGGGTCTTGCCATATTTAACTTTATTATACCCCTGCATTGATATCTGCCTGACATAACACTGCCTGATATATTTTCTTATATCAGTTCAACGGGAAGTTCTTATATCAGTCGATGATAGGAGGTAGGTCATATTACTCGCAATCATCTACAAAGTCATCATACTTAGTTAAATTGAATCAGATTCAACAAAACAAACAATTGGATATCAAGATGTATTATATTTTAAACACAAAATGCAACACAAACAGCAAATAGCATGTTTTACTAATATAAAGTGCAAGTGCTCATGACGTCATTATTAACTTGTCAAACGACAAAAATCATATTCGCTAAAAATTCAGCTCTTTAGCAATTTTTTCATTAGTTCTTAAAAATTGGGGACGTAGAGGTATGATAAACAGAAAAACAGTTTACTGCCTGATCGTTTTGAAAAGCCTCGCCATTATATTATTCTAGGCGTTGCCTGATCTATGTATAACAAAAAACCTGTTATTCTCTATATCTAGTCTATGGGAAAGAGCTTGTATTTTCAAATTAATATTGTCAAAAAATAATCCAAAAACGGAGTCACACAAGAGCAAGCACATAAATTATTGACAGTCAAATAAAATCACTAACCCGTATTGGGCAAAATGTTCCATAGATTCAAGATTAGATTTGAAAGCAATTTCTGTTTGGGGTATTGCCATAAAGAGTTAATAGTAAAGCAATTATAGGCATGTAGCAATAAGCCATTTCCCAATTAAATGGTCATATTCAATTAACAGAAATACAATTAAAAATAGCAATTTAAATGAACAGTATATTGAAAAAGACATTTATCTTCTTAAGGTAATATCACCATAAGTAATTAACAAATTAATAGAAAATAAAAAATAAAATAAAAAAATCATACCAACAATTTTTTCTATTTCATATTGCCCAACGGTCACTGCTTCTAATTATGGAATGTCACCAGATTCAATCATCGTTGTTAATTTGTTAAATTTGGCATTTATAGGATAGGTTGTGTAGAGCAAAACAAATGAAATGCACCTAAATGACTTTGTGAAACTATTTATTTCCTTAACAACTACTGTGATTTTATGTCATGGCCTGAGGATACTGGCTGTGGTTGGTCAGCTACAGTCCCAGATTACCCATAAGGCTAAGAAGGCAACTGCCTATGGGCCCTGCGACTTAGGGGCCCCATGAGACCCTGACAAAACATTTTTTTTATTTACTTAGACCTATATTATGACTTGAAAAAGCTAATTATTTTGTAAAAATGTTATGTTTCTATTAAAGGCTTGACATTGTCTTACCAAGTGACTTTCATTTATTATTTGCAAACTGTATTGTTTTGCTGGTGATTTGATTTTCAAGATGTTCATTAGGGTGCTCGGAGTTGAGTTGAATTCAGTGCCCTTTCACTCAAGGTCATTTTCCTGATAAATGCTTCCAATAAAAGCTCATTAAAGGAGTAAATTCGACTGGGCACTGACTTTCAAATAGACATTAGGCAAAGTAGGGACCTGGGTAATGTGCTCCAAAAGTTTCACTGCCTATGGGCCTCCATGGTGCTAATCCAGCACTGGTTGGCTAATATTGTTGCCAAAGATTGTTGACAATAGACCTGTTTTTAAAAACATAAACAATTTACTATTCATAATACTTGAAAATTCAGTTGCCCATATAAGTTTCTTGATGTGTTTCAAACAGACTTAAAATTGCAAATAAAACTGAGATATGAGATATTACGCTTCACTTCATAGACCTTAAAACATGTATAATCTTTAGAACAGATCTTTTACTCGGCAATTAGATCCTGATGTGTTTTCTGTATTTTACCTTTAAATCAATATTTGCTTTCATAATCATGTTGGTATCATACTTGGTGATGTGGCATATTTTACAAGAAGTAAATGGTTTAGGCCACAGATAATTGCTTAATTTGTGGCACCTAAAATGGTTAAGTGAAAAACGTATAAATTTTACCTTTATGAAACTTGGTCATAATGTTTATCTTGACAATATCTTAGCCAAGTTTGCATCAGGGTCAAGAGTGTCCAAAAACCAGGTCACCAAGTTATATTAGAACATCTCTAAAGGTTACATTTTTTTTCTCAATCTTGAAACATCTTGGTCAAAATGTTTATGTTGACACTATGAAGGCCATGTTTGGATGCGGTACTAATGAGGTCAAAAACTAGATAACCTGGTCAAGTCTTCAACAATTGAACACATCATCATTGCAATTTGTATTATGCCCCCGAAGGAAGGCATATAGTGATCGGACTGTTTGTCAGTCTGTCTGTCTGTCTGTCTGTCTGTCTGTATGTCCGTCACACTTGAAAAAGAAATGCTGATATCTTCTATGTCACTTCAGATGTAACCGTCATATTTGGTATGCATCTGTATATGGACAAGGCCTTTCCATATGCACACAAATTTTGACCCCTTTCACCTTGACCTTGAACTTAGGGTCCTCGTTTAGGTTTTGAAATCTGCGTTTAGGTTTCGAAAAATGCTCATAACTTCTATCAAAGCGTTTTTCGGGGGCATATTCAATCCTATGGGGACAGCTCTTGTTTATTTTATTTTTCTTATCCAGGGTATAATCATACAGTTATACAATTTTACTAGACATATAATGAGTATTTAAATCTGTTATTCTAAATTTGACATTCCATTGCTTTTTAGATCACCTGAGCACAATGTGCTCAAGGTGAGCTTTTGTGATCGCCTTTTGTCAGTTGTCCATCGTGTGTCGTGCGTCTTGCGCCGTCAATATTTGCCTTGTGAACACTACAGAGGCTACATTTATTGTCCGATCTTTATGAAACTTGGTCAGAACATTTGTCCTATTGCTACCTCGACTGAGTTCGAAACTGAGTCATGCTGGGTCAAAAACTAGGTCACTAGGTCAAACAAAGAAAAACCTTGTGAACACTGTAGAAGTCACATTTGATGCCCAATCTTCATGTAACTTTGTTAAAATGTTTGTCTAAATGATATGTTGGTTGAGTTCAAAAATGGTTCGATCCCTTGAAAAACATGGCCGCCAGGGGGCGGGGGATTATTCCTTATATGGCTATAGAGAAACCTTGTGAACACTCTAGAAGTCACAATTTTTGCCATCATGAAACTTGGTCAAAACATTGGTTTCATTGATATCTCGGACGAGTTCGAAAATGGTCCAGATCGGTGAAAAAACATGGCCGCCAGGGCAGAGCAGTTTTCTCTATATGTATATTGTGTCAAATTTTTGGTCCAATCTTCATGAAATTTGGTCAGAACATGTGTTTTCTGGATATGACAGTTGAGTTCGAAAATGGTTCCGATCGGTAAAAAAGCATGGCCGCCAGGGGGGTCAATTTCCTTATATTTATATAGTAAAAAAAGCTTGTGAACACTCTAGAAGTCACATTTTTTGCCTAATTATCATACATTTTTTTATAAACATTGGTTTTATAGATATCTCGGACGAGTTCGAAAATGGTCATGATGGGTGGAAAAACATGGCTGCCAAGGGATGGGGCAGTTTTCTCTCTATATATATATTGTGAAAACATGTGAACAGTCTAGTTCTGATTAGCAATAATATTAAAGAAAGATAACCTGTACATACTTTCTAATAGTTAACTCCCTTGTTTAAACCTGTGACTTCCTTCATAAAATGTGAAGTACATAAAGACAGTAGTTTGCATGCACTTAATAAACCTATTGTTTCTATGTCATAAAATAACTGTACATGTACTAATGCACTGAAGAGCCTTATCTTTGATCTTTACTGATAAGCCAAGTTAACCAACTGTGTTTTGGTGTATTGATTGAACATCTTCTAAGATCAATTGGATTGGTAAAATCAATAATCTCAGCAGACTACTGTGCTATGAAACTGTTTCCATGGCAACCTTGACTCAAGTAAAATGCACTGGCTTACTTTACATAATTAGTGCGCAGGATAATGACCACTCTTTATTCATCAACATACTACACTGTAACTCCAATATAACGCGGATGACGGGGTCCAAGCCACGCAACAGCGTTATAAACGGACAGCGTTATAAGTTTTGAGCTTATTTATTTAAGGGGCTATAAAAACAGGTATAATATAGCCTATAATATAGGTCCTGTGTATTGTCATGCTGTGTTGTCATCCGCAAATACATGCATATATAAACTGAATCGAACGATAACAGTATACATACCGCTTTTCTAATGAGCACATTTATCCGATAATCCAATATAATTACATCACTTACGAAAAAATAATGTTTAACATTTATGACACGAAATATGTTTACGAACTTCGTAAACAAATTCATATGCCTACGCCATTTTTCAGAAAAATTAGTACAGTGCATTATGGGACACAGCTTTCATTGGACGAGCGAATTTAAATTTAGATTGAATGCAATACGATACATGTACAAAGAAATGTTTTATTGCTTCATACGCAGCATGTAAAAAACGTGCTTTCCGTGGACTTTCTGATAACGGGCAAAAATTTAAGTGCATCTCTGTTAACTATTACACTGCGTTAGCATGTAAATAAATCGTCAGGATTTTACAATTTATTTTTCGTATACGTACTGAAACATTAAACACACACAAAGATATTTTTATTAATCAAGCATGTGTAGCATATAATAAACGATAACACACTTACACAGCCATAGTTTATACAATGAAATACAATACACGAAAAATACAAAACATAAACAGGTAATCGTTTTAAATAACTTTATTTTGATAATTATTCCGCTTGCACTTGCCTTATTGAAATAAGCGCACCGAACCGCTCTGATAGGGAATACATGTAACAAACACCGACTCGCGAGTTTTCACACCTTTATTGGCATTACACAACAGATTAACACCAATTAGCTGTCGAGTGTCGTTTAACCTCTAATCGATTAAAATCAATTAAACGGATGGAAAAAGCAATCAAGCTGTGATCGCTGGCTTCTTTGAATTTATGAAAATACATGAAGTTGCATAACATGGATTTGAATCAGAAATGGAAGGTTGGAGAAAAAACGGGATCCAAGGACCCCCCGCGTTATATTGGACACAGCGTTATAACGGACCGCACTATATTGGAGTTACAGTGTAGTATGCTCAAGATACTCTCCCTTGAAGGGTCCACATGTCTGCTAAAATAAACTGGGTTTTATTGTTTAATACAATAACCCACATTATCAAAGATTTGTGTTTTAAAACGGATTTATTGATATTTTAATTGGAAATATAATTGCAAGATTAGTCTGAAAATAGTTCATGTTTGTTTATAAACAAGACTCTCAGGGCGTGGTAGTTTTTTTGTATGTCTACAGTTGTTTATAGTGAAACATTGTGAATTCTTTTAGTCACACTTTTAGTTCAATCTGAATGACATTTGCTGAGTGCAAATGTTGTTATCATATCTTGATTTAGTTTACTCAATTAGTTTTAATAATATCATCTTCAAACATGGTGACAATCTTTATGAGCATAATATTTTTTGCTCATGGTGAACTTTTGGGATCACCTTTTGTCAATTGTCTGTCTGCCGTTGTGCGTCATGAATATTTGCCTTGTTAACACTGTAGCGGCCACATTTATTGTCGGATCTTCATGAAACTTTGTCAGAAGATTTGTCCCAATGATATCTTGGACAAGTTCAAAAATGGTTCAGGTCTTTTAAAAAACATGGCCGCCAGGGGGCCATTTGTTGTTCATTCTTCATCAAACTTGGTTAGAACATTTGTTCCATTGATATCTTGGGCTGCAAAAAAGCAGGTCATTTCTTTTTATCTCAGGTGAGCGACTTTGGGCCTTTCATGACCTCTTGTTTATGTCCCCCAGTCAATAATGGGGGACATATTTTTTTGCACTGTCTGTTGGTTTGTTTGTTAGTTTGCGTCAAACTTTAACATTGGCGATAACTTTTGCAATATTGAAGATAGCAACTTGATATTTGGCATGCATGTGTATCTCATGGAGCTGCACAATTTGAGTGGTGAAAGGTCAATGTCATCCTTCAAGGTCAAAGGTCAAGGTCAATGTTTGCAATATTGAAGATAGCAACTTGATATTTTACATACATTTGTATCTCATGGAGCTGCACATTTTGAGTGGTGAAAGGTCAAGATCATTCTTCAAGGTCAAAGGTCAAATATATGGGGGGACATAGTGTTTCACAAACACATCTTGTTTTATTTTGGGAAAGGGCCTGGTTTTACATTTTGGGCAACAAATATCAGCACAACTGAAAAAGGGAAAAAAATGGTTTTAAATTAAGCTTGATTTTTTTAGAAAATTGCATCATTTTAAAGAAATTCTCTTTTGGGAAGGGGCCTTTCTCTTGGGAGTAGGGGCCTTTATAAGGCCCTTCCTAAAGAAGAAAAAAAATTCTGCAATTATTCTTCAACTTTATTGAGGCTCTAAGTTAGTTAAAAGCAAATAGGAAAACAGTTGAAAGCATTGAGAAATATCTGTTGTTTTACCAGTGAGACCAGTAGACGTGGTCTTTATAGTCATCTGGGCTCGTATGCATTAGTCTGATAACTTTTTTCTTGTTTTTCAGGAGGCCCAGATGTGTGATGGCCCGCCCCCGGCGTATGAATCAACAATAATGAGTTCCAACATTCCTCCCTCCTACTCAAACACGCCCGCTGATGGTATGGAATGTTACAGTTTTATAAGCTCACCTGAGCACAACTTGCTCTTATTGAGCGATTGTAATCGCCTTTTGGCATTCCTTTGTCTGGCGCATATATTGTATGTCACCACCACCCTTGGAAAACTATTGAGGCCACAATTATTGCCACTTTTCATGAAACTTGTTCGGAACCTTTGTCCCATTGTAAGTTTAGTTAAAAAATGCAAGGTATGAAACAATTGGTCACTAGGTCAATTCAAAGACAAAAGCATGTGTACACTCTTTAACCCTTTCCCCTCAGTAAATAAGGTTTGGAAATGAAGCCTTAACAACTTGAATCTAGTAAGTAAGGTCTTAAATATAACTTTTTATGGGACTACACATGCATAAACATTTATATCTAAGGGATAAAGGGTTAGGTCACATTTTTTGCCCAATCATTATGAAATTTGCAAGGAACATTTGGTCCATATGATATCTCAATGATGTCAAGTTCTAAAATGATTGTGTTCTGTTAAAAACATGACCACCAGGGGAGCAGTTTTTTACCTATGGCTATAATGAAACAAGATTGTATTCCCTATCTTCATGAAACTTGCTCAGAACTTTTGTTCTAATAATATGTGATGAAAATCCAAAATGGTTCTTGAGCATTTAAAACATAGCTGCCAGTAGCCAATTGTATAAATCTTGATAGCTCTTATCCAGCGGATAAGTTTTGGTTATCTTCAATATTTTGGTATCTTTTTTGGTTAGCGATTGTTAAAAAAAATATCTGAACAGGTGCTTATTTAGGTTTAGTTTTGGCTTAAGTTATCCATATATATATTTATACAATTGGCCACAAAGGCCATGGGCTTGGACGTTATTGTTATATTGCTTAAGTGAAACATTAAAAACACTAAAGAGCACACAATATTTTGCACAGTGATCATATCAATGTCATGCTCAGAACATTTGTTGTAATAATGTCTTGGCAGGGATCGAAAATGATTCCAGTCTGTCGATAGTTGGGCAATATGGGTTTGTATTTGGGGCTTACTAAGTCAAGGATAATGTTATTCAATGCATAAATGATGTTGTTAATGCGAATAAGGAATAATTTTCCTTACATTTCATACACTAATGAAATGCAGAAACCTACAATTAATTTCTTTACACAACTGCATAACAACGCCCCGCACAAATGGACATGAACTGCTAACCAGAACCTGTTTAAGTTATCCCTATTTAAAAACTACGTACTAAGGCTATATAGTGTATAAACCAGTGTAACGACAGTTTTGGTTTATGCCAGACTTTGTAGGTAACAAATTCAGGTTAAGGTTTATATTCAAGTTTATTAGGTTAAAATTTGCATTAAAAAATATATTATACATGTACATATCTGTAAAAGCTAAAGATATTCAACTCTGGACTTTTCAGGTTTTGCGCAAACATGTTGAAAATCAGTAGCCATACATATAAATGTCAATAATTGATCCTGATTGAAAAAAAAAATGTTAAATTTAACATGTGTTAATTTTTACACATTTAAAACATCCAACTGTAGTGTGTATAATATAGCCACTAACATATTTCTGTACATGGCATTGTATTTATCTTTAAAACTAATTGTTTAAAAAAAGATAACCTAGACATTTTTTATTCCAATAATCATAACTTCAAAGTATTTTCTCTATCATACCGGCAACTAAATACCTGTAACAACTCTATTCTCTTACTGTAATTTTTTGTCTAATAATGAACAGCCTCTTACGGGTTGTGTCCCAATATTAATTCAAAAATGCTGTTAAAAATGCACTTATAAACAATTGGAATACTGTTATATATAATCATATTAATAATCTTTTATTTTTACCCAATTGCATGGTTTATTGCGCTATTTGTCCCAATCCAAATGGCACAGGCTGTAAAATATAAAGTAAAAGCAAAATCACTGCCTTGTTTTGACAGCCCCTCCCCCTTCCTATGACTCGCTGTATGGGAAAGTGAAGGCTGCCAAACAGCAATCTGAAGGGAATGTGGACTTCTGCAAGAAATTCATGATGATCATCTGTGGAACAAGTAAGGACTTCACATTGACTCAAAACTTTTATGTCCTATTATTCTTATGCTGTATTTTATTTACCAGTTTGTGATTTTTAATGACCAAAACTTATTTTTGTAAATATAAACACATGATACATGTAGATGAGCAATTCCAAGGATATATTTTGTATTAAATACCTTCATGAGAATAAATTCAACATTGAATAAAATGAAACAGTTTCTGTTTGATCTATAACTTAAATAGCCTGCTGTGTTCCACATTATGCAACTGCGTTGCATTTATTATGAACACTTTTTGTGCATAAGGATACATTTTCAGCATTTTAAATCTCAATTTCAGTTGGATGCACAATCATGCTAGCCTTTGTGTTGGCCATTCCTATAACAATGATCGTCATGGGTATGTAGAACTTTGTCTTAAACCTTTACCACTTAGATACATGTACGTATTCTGACGCATTTGTAGTTCCTAAGAAAGTTATATTTAATTTAAGACCTTTCTTACTAGATTCATATTTTTCAAGCTTCATCTCTAAACCTAATACTAATGGGCAGCAAGCAGCATAAAACCTGAGCAGACTTCCATTTACTGGCAGGCTATTCTGGTTTTAGGCTGTTAGCACATAGCCATTTTCACTTTGCTTCTGAGTGGGAAAGGGTTAACAATCCCATCTTAAATAACTAAATAATTTAATACAAATGTGTAGAGTATTTAAATTTGATTAGAAAATTGATTAACAGTGAGAAGAAAGTCTTAAATTTGGTAAACTCCGTTATTTAGAGGGTCATATATACAGTGTCTACGCTGTTTTATTTTCTTAAATACGATTTTTTAGGAATTACTTGGCAGATTAAGACATATTTCATGTTGAAAGGTTCTACTTTTAAAATGTGTATTCCATAATTGTACAAGTCATTAGTGAGTTAGCCTTCTATTCAAAAGATCTTAATATTTGTAGAATGTTCAACAAATCTGATTGATTTCAGGTGCTAGTAACAAGAACAAATGCTCCATCTGCATTTATAAAAAAAGAGGATGTATCATGTTAAAGTAGTCAATAAAACTTACCCATTTCAGGTGCTATTCACAAGAATGACTGTCCAGCCGAGCGCATGATCCCCATCTACCTGATTGTGGGCGGATCATTCGGAATCATTAAAAACCTCTCCAGTCTCCTGCAGCGTTGTAAGAACAAGGACGATGAAGACAGAGACGAGAAGAATGCAAAGACAAACCCGTTTGACGCCACGCTGAACTTGTTTCTTTTTGCATGGTTTATTGCTGGTAGGCTAGGTTATTATACCCCCATTTCTATTGATAGTGGGGGCTATATAGGAGTCACTTTGTCGGTCCATCGGTCGGTTGGTCTGTCGGTCTGTCCTGAAATTTCATCCAATTTACACCAAACTTGGTCACATGTTGTATCTAGATGATGTATAGGTCAAGTTTGAATATGGGTGATGCCGGGTCAAAAACTAGGTCATGGGGTCACTTAGTGTGTTTTAAACTGAAAGTTTGTCCCGACCATAACTATGTCATTTATCGTTAGATTTTGAAATACTTTGTACATTTGTTCACCATCATGGGACAGTGTGTTGTGTGAAGAAAGTACGTTGATATTTCCAAGGTCAAGGTCACACTTGGAGTTCAAAGGTCAAATGCTTGTCCAAGCCATAACTTTATCATTTATTGTGAGATTTTAAAATTATTTGGCAAATTTGTTCATCATCATTGGACGGTGTGTCACGCGAAAGACTTTCGTCGATATCTTCAAGGTCAAGGTCACACTTTGAGTTCAAAGATCAAAAATGGCCATAGATGAGCTTGTCCAGGCAATAACTGTGTTGTTCATTGTGAGATTTTCAAATCATTTGGCACATTTGTTCACCATCATTGGCAGTTGTGTCGCGCAAAAGAATTACGTCAATATCTCCAAGTCCAAGATCACAATTTGAGTTCAAAGGTCAAAAATGGCCATAAATGATCTTGTCGGGGCCATAAGTATGTCATTCATTGTGAGATTTTAAAATGACTCTGTACATTAATTTTGTTCACAGTCATTGGACAGCCTGTCATGCAAAAGAATTCAAGAGTGCAAAGGTCAAAATGGCCATAAATAATAATGGCATAATAATTCTAAAAAATCACCATAAATTAGATTCTCTTGTGTTGTGAAGACAGCATGCAAAATAGTCTGTGTCAATGCAGCATGTGGGAATATACGTCACGTCTGTGACAAAGCTCTAGTTTGTAAAGTTTAGTATCTGAAGTGTTACTTGTTTTGCATAAGTATTTGAAAGTTTCTTTTAAGTAACAAAAATGAGTCAAATAGACAATAATTTATCTTAAAAGTACATAAAATACACATTTTTACTTGTACTAGTACATACATTATACAACAGCTCATCACAGTCTGAATTTAATAACACATTTGTTTGGGAAAAAGCGTGTTAGTACATTTGATCAAAGTTAAATCTCTAACAAATCAGAGTTTATATAATTATTCTCTTTATTGATTTAGGAAACAGTTATGCCATATCTATAGCACTAGGGTAATGCCGATTGGTCAGTATTGATCATGGCTTGCTCTGTTATTGAATACACCGCAGTGTATTGGGTGCCTGCAAAGCTGAATAGATTATGGAAAAGAATTTGATTTACATGTCATTTAACCCTTGCCCCCATTAGAAGCACAGTGAAAATGGCTTTTTCAGCCATCATTAAACCAGAACAGCCTGTGAGTAACTCGCAAAGAATTTGATTGACATGTCATTTAACCCTTGCCCCCATAAGAAGCACAGTGAAAATGGCTTTTTCAGCCAGCATTAAACCAGAACAGCCTGTGAGTAACTCGCAGACTGTTGAGGTTTTATGCTGTTTGCTGCTCATCAGTAACTAAGGGTTGAAAAAAAGCCGTTGAAACGTTTGTCAAAAACATATCTATGTGAGAAAGGGTTAAAACAAATGGAATGATAGGACTTTGTTTAAGTTGTCACCCACTATCTAATCTGTCTGTTGATGATGGGAGAGAAGAGTTATTGTTTATCAAACTATACAAGTGTAAATATAAAGGTGCACACATCTCGAAAAAAGTTACAATATTTTGAAAATTCAAACACTAATGATTGAGTTCAAAATTATAAATTTCTGCTTTTAAGGTTAATTAACTGTGTGAGAATCTTTACTTTTGATAGGATAAGTATTTTTTATTTCCTGGCCATATTCAACAATGACTAGGGCGAACATTTATAGTCAGGCAAATATTTAAAGACCTCATAAACTCTGAAATACTTACATGCTAGGAAATAATCATGACCATTACAACAAATTGTAGGAACATATAATCTTTTAAAATTTCTTTCACAAATATTTCCTGGATCACTACAATGTATACCTTATTTTAATGCAATCTTTTGGCGTTTGTCCCATTTTGTTGTTTACTTTTTGAACTAAAAAAGTTGATAACTTATGTACTTATAGTTATATTATTTAAGCTTGTTTATCGTAAATGTTTGATTTTCGCAAAGTGACATTGAAATTAACGATAAAAACAAGAAACAAACCAAAATAAGGCAATATTTGGAAACACAAATCCACCTTTTTTCTTTCAGGTAATGTCTGGATATACCGTACACACAATGAATGGTCCAAGGACCCCACACAGGCTAACTACTGTGAGCCGTCCCTCTATTGGTTTGCTTTCTGGCTGACGACCGCCATGTACATCCTCATGGGTAGTATGTGCTGCTGCATTTGTTGTGGCGGAATACTGGCTGCATGCTGCGGAACACTCTCAAACACCAGTTAGAATGGCTCTTTTACGTGTGTGTTTATATAGGCTGTTTGTCCATTGGAAGTAAACTACATTGATGTAAAAAATATGTGGACTTAAATTTTGCAGATTTGATTAAAGTTTGTACCGTCAAGAGCATATAAAATAAGCATGCTTTACATTTGTCTAAAATATTTAATGAGACTGTTAGATAGATTTATGATGCGAATATTATTATTTTATTTTTTTCTGTGTTTCATACATTTATTACTTCTGTTTATATGCTTTATCAGCAAATTTCTTTTGAAAAATTGTTTTACTTGTATTAGCAACATTTGTTATCCTGTAAACAGACCTAGTAATGTTTTACTTTAAAAGGCAAAAAAAGATCAAATTAATTGAGACGTATCTTGCAAAGATGTGTGTTATCTTTTATGCATCAGACCTACCTCCAAACTAGCCTGTGCATTTGCGCAGTCTGGCCAGGAGCTACTCTGTTGGCTACAAAGTCATGCAAGGTTGTGTGGTCTCATCAGTTGACATTATAACTCATCATAAGAGTATTCGGATGCAGAGGCGAACCTGAAGCTACACTGTTCGACTATGTCATAAGGCCTATTTTTGCACGATGCAGCTTTAATAAGCTTTGCTTCCCTAACCGCCTTGCAAACACAAAAGTTTCTCATAAAATCTTCAATTTGTGTTTTTACTTTTATAAAAAAAAAATGTTTATTAAACACTATATTCATCTAGAAACTTTCCATAAATACATTTATTTTCCAAAAAAATGTAATCAATACATTGTTCATTATTTTGTAATATTTTAGAGTTTCTACATACATTGAATACATGGACTGCTCAAGAAACAAGAATATTTTTGTGTCAGTTGATTTTAAGAGGTGTGTTCCTACATATTTCTTACATTTTGCTAAATATGACTTTTTGGAGATTTTTTTTCTAGGGCTGGTTTACGGAATATTACCCTATTATGCAAACAAGGCACATTTAGGTTTACAACTTTTACGATTTATATGATGGTTGATAGTTATTACATAGCATAGATACTTTTAAAGTTAAGAGTTCAATCTATTACCTGAATTATTATTGCTAAGTAGGGAATAGCAGAAATGTTTAGCTGTTGATTAGTTCACAAAACTCATATACAATTTTGCATAATCTGTCTTTTTTGTTTTCTCTTTCTGTTGTTTTTTCCCAAAGATTTTACATTATTTTGTTATTGTGATGTGATATAAATGTGTTTTAACTGATAAATTATTTATAGTTTAAATGACAACATTTTTGTAAAGACAAATAATTGTTAGCATTCTGAGATTAAACAAATTTATTTTTATGTTTCTTAATTATTATACGCTTCTGTTGTTTTCTCTTATTGTTAATTGTTTTTGTTTTTTTTGTTTATTCCAGATATGCATATATATTTGTAAGTTTGATACAACATTTATTTTATGTCTTGGTTTTGCTTTTTTTGCACACAAATAATGTGATTACATTGATTAATTGACGATGATTGGTTGGGTTTTAAACCAGGCCTACTTTAGATTAAAGCTTGTCAAATGACATTGGCAGTGTATGATTGTTTTATCAAGACAAGTTTATAAAATAAGTACTGTCTTAGATTTCTTAATAGTTCATCATTTGTAAGACTTAAAAAATCTCTTTCTAGATTCCTCAACAGTTGAACATTTTTTAGATTATATAAAATCACATCTTTAGGTTGTCAAGTATTTATGTAAAATTGAATGATTATTGACATATGTTTATCTTCTGCACATCATCCTAAGTAAATGTTACTTGTGGCCCCACAAAGCCACATACTGAATTATGATTGGGTCTTACACTGGATTTTTGTTTAGATGATGCTTCCTTTCAATGAATAATTGCATTCAAGGGAAAAACGTTGTCCCTGATAAGAATGTGCAGTTTTCATAGATCACTCCTCAAATGTTTCTTGTTTCTGGGCAATTCACAATGGCATCATTTTTTAAGAAGTCGACTGTATAAACAATGTGACGTTTTCAATTGCAAATTCCTCTAAATAACTGAATCAAGCTGAAACATAAATAAAATATTCTGATGGTCCAAAGTTCAAGTTTAAACTTTCGTAATTGTGGGACCACATTTTTACATTTTACACAAAAAAAGCTATTGGAGGAGATCAATAAAAAAGGAATCATTCCAGAAGGTTAAGTTGTTTACATAATTTTCGGTTAACTTATCAATACAAAAAAAATACCATTATATCTCCTTAAGTGAATGTTTTTGTATCTGTAATCAGCAATAATTGTGCAAACCGTACTCGCTCTTTTGTCATCTTGTGTTTGAATATGTTATCATATGTTGTCACATACAAATAGTGTACTTCACTGAAATGTATACATTTGAATATTATTTTATTACTTAGACTTTTTAACCTTTAGACAATTCATGATTTTTTTATTGAAAAATATTTTTTTACTGGTGCTTCTATATCCAGGATTGAAAATAATATTGTAATGCCTTAGTGAATGAATTAGTTCTGTATCATTATGAAACATTCCTTGTGTAAGAGTTCATGTAAGTGATCATGGTTTGAAAGTATTGTGTGAATATTGTCATCATACAAATCTGTTGGTTTTTTTTCAAGAAATTTGCAACAAATGTTTTCTCACAACATGGGTATGAAACGAAACATCAAGAAAAAATGTCATAAATCTTAGAAACAAATGTGATTGTGTCAAAGTTCTTATGTATTTTATTTCAATTGGTACAGTCTAGTTAATACAGTTCGAAAACAACAGTCTGTTCTAGTGACTCCAAACAGACCATACTGTTAGTAATAAGTGTGGGTAAATAGCATTAGATACTTACAATGCATAATTCTTTGCAACTGTCTATTTGATCTGCACCGTCATTAACAAATACAGCTGAACTTCCACGATGAAACACTTTGATATATGAAACACTCTGATGCAATTGAAGACATGTAGTTTGGTTTTACATTAAATATTGGTTGGTTGAACAAAAATCAGTGTTGGAAAGTCCCATGGTTGTTGTGTATTTTTGGTACTAAGTAATTACATGTATTTGTGTATTTTCATCGTCTGTATAGATATTTCCCATGTTGGGAAAGTTTTGTTATGAGTATATTCTTATTTACATTTGGTGTTATTCTTTTATAATATTTATTGATCCAGTGTCATTTATCTTTGTATAATGGATAATCATGGTGTTTTGGAATAAATTTTTGAATTCTTAATAGATTGTCCTATTTGTTTCGATTATTTAGGAAAGTTGTCACCAGATAGACCGTCATAAGTAGTGTGCAGTCAGGCCAGTAGCTGTGCTTTCTGCTATAAAGTCATGCAAGGGTGCATGTTCTCAAAGAACAGGGTAACTTCAGACAAGAATGGACTGATTCTATGCTGGGGCCATATGTCATAAGATCCATTTTTGCATGAGGTGGCTTATATCAACTAATCGTTACAACTTAGTTTAACAGAAGGGCACCCAGATTTCAAGACATTGTTATATGTCCTGTCCCAGGTCACTATATTGTTGTGTGTGATTTGATGATGATTGCATGCATGAAAAAAGGAAAGGACTTTTCAGCCTGAGGTATGACACTTTTGAGTGAGAAAGGCATTTTCTTCCATAATTATGACTTATTTCAGTACTAGAACTCAATTATTAACTTGGTTCATTTGCTGTCCAGACACATTTAAATGTTTGGTAACATTTGTCCATGCACAAACAGAAAGGCAGAGTAATATATTTATGTACATATACTAGTTTATTGTACCAGTGTATCAAATACAAGAAAATAGTTCTTATCATCTGATCAAGAAATCTTACTGTCACAGCATGGTTACATATATTAGCCTCGCTCTATGAACAAGGGTGTTTGATGCAATTGCATAGTGTCATCCCAGATTAGCCTGTGCATTCCACACAGGCTAATCAGAGACGACTTTTTCCTCCTAAACTGAATCTTCGCTAAGAAGAGACTTCCTTTAGACAGAAAATCCCATAAAAGTGGTAAGTGTCATCCCCGATTAGCCTGTGCTACACAGGCTAATCTCATATGACACTTTACGCACATGCATAAATAACCCTTTTCACAGAGCAAGGCCTGTATGTTTGCTTGTATGTGTATAGGGGACTGGTAAAAATTAATAGTTTACGCATCGGAATCATGTTTTATTGCAAACATATTCACCACTGCATAATAAAAGGAAAGAGATTTAATCTTTACCACTGAGAAACATATTTTGACGCATTTGTAGTTCCTTAAAATTTATTTTACATTTAATAAGAGACCTTTCTTACTAAATTAAAGTTTTAAATGCTTCATTTCCAACCCTTGGATAATGATGAGCAACAAACAGCATAAAACCTTAACAGACTGCGAGTTAATCACAGGCTGGTCTGGTTTAATGCTGTTTGCACATAGCCATTTTCACTTTGCTTCTAAGTGGAAAATGATTAAAACGAGTTTCTCTATGGGATAACTGGGCATAAAGCACGTGTTGTCAGTGTCCTCTTAATACAGCTCAAAGAAGTCATAGATGAATGTTACAATTATTTATTCTTGCATTTTACTGAATACACAAAAATATGGTAGAAAAGAAAAATTATGTACAGAATGTCGTGAGAATAAAATCACAAAACAAAATGAGTGTAAAATCAATGTGTAAACAAAGCAGAATGATAAAATAATTATTATACTTAAAATAAAAATAAAGAAAATGTAAAATAACGTCCTAACTATGTTTCAAACAAACAAACAACAACACTGTTGTGCGATTTGCGAGATACGCATATATACGGAATAGGAACTACCCATTTTATGGATAGCGGTGTCCCAAACATAAAACTACTTATCTTATTGTTAGAGCTGCTTGCTGGACATTCAGCTGCCCCTTTCCAATGCCCCGGCTTGCCACAAGCGAAACACAGCCCTGGGCGTCTCAACGGCTGTCTCATCGACATCCCCTGGGTTGCATTGTTTTGTGCAACCATCGGCTTCCGGTACGGCCCGATGCGCGCGCCTCGTGATTTTTTCGATTTTTCCGCTTTTAACTTTTTGTTTGCCCGCGCCTCTGCCCTGTACATCCTCTTTTCGTCTTCGGAGTCAGATGCCAGCGGGTTGGACTCGTATTCGCTTACGAACCTCCACCCCAACTCTGATTCGTCAGCTAAACGTATTAGCTTCTGTCGGTGAGCCACCATAGCTTTGACTTCCGCGATTTTGTTTCGCGTTTCTTCAATATTTCTATTCGACAACGAACTTTCTACTTCCTCTAATGCCAAATTTACTTTCGCATTATGCTTAAATTGCTCTTCACTTGATTTTCGTTTAAAAGATGGTATACCTGATACAATGTTC
Organism: Dreissena polymorpha; assembly: GCF_020536995.1. Lineage (NCBI taxonomy): Eukaryota > Metazoa > Mollusca > Bivalvia > Myida > Dreissenidae > Dreissena > Dreissena polymorpha. The sequence continues at coordinate 839,495 of NW_026273322.1, read as the reverse complement.
GAAATTTGAGTTAACTGAGTAACATTAGTTTTTGAACTTATCTTTTCTACAATGCGTTCCAGGTCATGAAGCATTGCATTCTTATGTTCAGTTAAAGAAGATTTCAACTTTTCATCGACTATTTCGCTGATTTTCCATTTTCCATTTTCGGTGCACGATCTTGCCACGTTGACGCATTCGCTAGAACTGATTTCTATCGCTATTTATTTCTATAAATAGAAATACACAAAACAAACTCGCAAAACCGGTTTGTTTTCTCATGTCCGTCAGGACAAAAGTACTCCGCTATACGATGTAACGCGGAGTACTATAATTAATCTATGTACCCATAGGAAACTGTCTACTTAAACTAAAATACTTATAAAAAATGCATTCAATTTTTGCAAATTAATATACATGTATGCAAAATTAAAAAGCACATACCTTGTATAGAACATGATTGAAGTATGTTCATATTTAAATCAATTAAAATTGATCAATTACAATTTGTTGTAAGGATAGCTTTGCCCCAGTCACAAAGGTCACTTATTCCCCTTCACCAATTTATCAGCTGTGTTCCAGCCCAAATTTGTGTTTAACTGGTATAATCACAATCATAAAAAATCTAAGTGGTCAACAATGTGACACACTAAAAAGGGACTATCACAAAACAAGCGGCATCATGCGATAATGGGCCACAATCTATATGCAGCCAATCAGGCCAGAAGATACACTGTGCACTTATGGGACCAGGAAACCTTTTTGTGACTTTATAGCAGACATCTTAGCTCTAAACTAGACTGCGCATGTCGTTTTGGAGCTTCTCTGTTTGCATATGGCTTGGGACCCATGTTTGTATGACGCCGTTCATGTGACACCTGTACATAATGATGGTGAGGGGGGGGGAGGCATTAACTGGTTCTCACATCAACATGTATGTTTACAGGGCATAGTCTTGAATATTTCAAACACGAAATATAATTCTAACAAAGACGAACATGACATACTTCTCCATAAGACAAGACTATTGCCAAGTAATTTAGTCCCCTACCGGCTCCACCATTGTCAGAAATTCCACCATTGTCAGATTTTTTTTTATTTGTTGCCATAGCAACCAGAATTTTTGACGTAGGAACAAAATAAATTGACATCTATAATGACCATATTGCCATCTATCCATGTTTCAAGTTTCATGAAAAAATATTAAGAACTTTTAAAGCTATCGCAGGATCCAGAAAACCACCATTTTTAACAGTATTTCAAGTCTATTTGTTGCCATAGCAACCAGAATTTTTGACGTTGGAACAAAATGAAATGACATGCTGCTTGCATAATGTCCATATTGCCATCTATCCATGTTTCAAGTTGAAAAAAATTAAGAATCGCAGGATCCAGAAAAGTGTGACTGACTGACAGACAGAGCGCAAACCATAAGTCCCCTCCGGTGAAACCGATAGGGGACAATAAATATTCCAATTTTGTATTAAGCAAAATAGTTGCGAAGTTCATGCAATAACTTCCTCTAAACTGTTAACCATTGACAAACTTATAATGTTCATGTATGACACATTTTTTTTTTAATTAAAAAACCAAATACCATATTAGAGTTGATGATGTGTTTGAAACTTATCTTATTGTTTTATCTTTTAATAATCAGATTTAAGCAAACAAAAATGCAGCGTTTTTCCTCACCACTTTGGGAATTGTACCGGTACCGGTGAAATTGGGAAAATTAGCGGCATTTTCATCCAAATTGGGAAATTTATTAATTATGCTGCAAACGTTTTAAAACATGTACAACTAATAAGTTGACATCAAAGTGGTGAGTGATTTGCTACGAAATCATGTTTCTAATACCACTTAACAATGAGTTTATTAAACTTAACACTCTTTTTAACTCAAACTATGCTTGAGAGTATGAACTGTCTAAATTGGGACTCGTAGCCACAGGTTCTGTAGGATAACCTGACTCTGATTGAACCAGGACTGCGTCAGTAGTAGACTTGACCATCGATGAAACGCTGCCATTATCAACATCTGACAAATATGCTCTGGACTCGATATTTAATGCATATTCCCAAATTTTCTAAGGCCAAATTTGATAAATGAGCGAGTGATAATCAGTACCGGTAATTTGTTTGGCTGTTTTACACTTAAATTGGTTACATACTACTTAACGAGCAGTATTAGAGTTTGCCTCCAAGGCACTGAAGATGCCAATGATTGTGAATCAGTTGTGCGTGAATAACACAGTTTCACTATCAATGGATAATATCAGTGGCTTTGTGCCAGTTTGTTGGCGTTGCTATACCTAACACACTTATCAGTCATTACGATGTACTCCTCCACGAACAAATCATGGCAGTTACTTAGAAGGCTGCTGATGGCAACCTGGTTCATTCCTCGAGGAAATTGTACATTTGATGCTTTATATTGTCAAAACATTTATTGCGACACGTTAACGTTTTTATAAATAATTATTTAATAAATTAACTAAAACTGTCAATGTTTGGTTGCTTTCTCAAATTACCGTAATTAAATTTGTAATTCAAAACACACTTTTCAATCTTCATGTTAATGCGACGTATCAAAATCTAACGTCACATAAACATTACACGAGCATATTTCCTTTGTCTCGACAAAAGCGCGCTAAAAATTAAGCCGCTCATGTAAAACGTCACGTTACCGCTTGGAAAGCGTAGACGTATTGATTTTTGTCTAAAAACTCTGTTGCGTAGGGACAATTGAAATCTTTTAATTTGGGTTTATTTTTTTATTCATTTTAACTAAATAAAAAAATAATCTCCATAAAACATGCTGTATCTTTATCGTAATGGTCTTTTCGATGTTTCATTATTGAAGCAATTATTGCACTCTTTATACAGTACTGAGAAAACAAAAAATCCGGACAAAGCTGGATAAAGTGTTAAGTGAAAACACGCTTAGCCGGTATACTGTCCTCATTGTGTAACCTGCGATTTTTTGACAAAAGGGATTAAAATGTGCGTATGCAAATTTTCAGTGAATTAGGAATTTTCATTTTGAAATTGGGAATTTTTATTTTGAAAATTGGAAAAATGGTCTTATTGGGAATGGCGCCGTTTTACGGTACCAACTTTATATACAGGAAAAACGATGAAATGGCATGTTAACATACAAAACACAGCAAAGAATTCAGTGTTTAGCAAAATCTGAATATCCACAGGTAAAGAGGCATGCAATTTTCAGGCAGCCCGTTTTTACATTTTAAGGCTGAGTCACTTCTTTGCAATCGTCGGATACCCACGACTAATACACTCCGTTACTCTCCAGCTTTATCCGTGGGACAATACAAACTAAAAACGCCGTTTTAGGGTGTGTCAAATCTAGTTATTCCATTGGATCCCTCACTGTTTTCTTTCTTTCAGAGTAAAAGTATCTCCAGTCTCTTACATGGGCGCGATGTCTTTTCAAGCACTCGGAGAGGTGGGTGGAAAAGCTTGGTATATCAAATCGTAATTATCCAAGCGAAGCATTGACACTTGCAAAGCGAAATTCTTTTTGTAAACTGCAATTTCGTTGGTCTACTGAAATGTTACAGTTAAGGTCAAAATAGCGTTTTAAGTTCTTATTGTCCCTCTGCTAAGCTTATGCTGGAGAGTAACGGAATGAATTAGTCGTGGGTATCCGACGATGCTTCTTTGCATGCTATGAATTACTTTATTGTAAGCTAATAGTCACTTAATTGTAGGCTAATAGTCACTTAATTGTAGGCTAAGAGTCCCTTAATTGTAAACTAAGGGTCACTTATTTGTAGGTTAAAGGGGCTTAATTATAGGCTAAGAGTCATTTAATTGTAGGCTTAGAGTCACCTATTTGTAAACTAAGAGTCACATATTTCCAGACTAAGAGTTACTTACTTGTAGGCTAAGAGTCAAATATTTAAAGGCTTAGAGTTACTGAACTTGCAGGCTTGGAATCACTAATTTACAGGCTAAATGACACTTTATATACATGTACAAAATCACACGCATTTGAAAGCACATACATTTAAAATAGAACAGGACATGTAAATGAAGAAGAAAGCAGTGTATGTACATAACATTGCACAAATGGGGGAAATATAGCACATACATTAAATATACATATAATGTATATGTACAATTTCAATATATATGTTCAATGAATCCATTAAACAACTAGAGTAGGAATATTCAGCACTGATACATTTACATACTGCCAACTGTGTTGCCTTCATATTTTAATTCAATTGTTGAGAACACAATTTTAATAAAAGACATGGGCCAACATTGTAAATGATACAGTATTTTATGCAACCAACCAATATTATGCAACACTAAAAAGCTGTATATTTACATGGCTTTTGATATATTGACAAATTATGAGCTCAAACATGCAATCATTTCTGCAAATTATGATTAAATATGACTTAAAACACTTACATTTTAGCTATGTATAAGGCATAATTAATAAACATACAGTTTGCAATAAATCAAAATTTAAACAGCAACAAATACAAAATTGACTATTCTTAGACATAATTTTTTCATAAAACTCCATTTTGCAAAGGTATTACCTTCAACAATACAGTACATAAAATACATATGCATGTAAACTGTATTCAGTTTCTATGCACATCAATGTTTTCTCTTGACTAAACTGTCTGATTTATGAACCAACAAAATGTAAAGTGCTATTCAACCTCTGTTATTCAAGCAAGTATTGGCTGCAAAAAGTCTGTACATACAGTTGACTCAATTGTGCCCTATTAAGTCTCTACAACACTTTCCAATAGGACAAGATTGAGTTGGCAAATGACAATTTATGGCTATCACAATTTTGATGTAATGAATCATCCTGTATGACCCTGTACTAAATGACTTCAGACTTTGGAACACTGTGAGATTATCTAGTCAACCATTATAGCACGGGTTATGAATGTGCTCAGGTTCTTATTTCAATAGCCTACTCAGACAACTTTACATTTCAGTTTGAAACTTATCAGGTATTCTGACCTCACTTACTTTTATATTTTGAATACAAAAGCTAATAAATTTCTGAAATCCAGTTCCTCCCATAATATCCTGATACATTCGGATTTCATTGGTTTTACTGGAGTCAACAGTGTCAGTTTCAATAGATGCCAGTCTCAACTGGTTCCCTTTCTAATGCCAGTCTCAACTGGTTGCATTTCCAATGGCAGTCTCAACTGGTTCCCTTTCCAATGCCACTCACAACCGGTTCCCTTTCCGGGGAATGTCTTTACTAACATTACCTTGTTATGTGATTTTAACAACCTCTTTGGTAAATGTCTACACTTGAATCACTTAGATATGTGACAAACCATGTGACTATCTGTACTAACATCACTTAGTTCTGTGACTAGCTTGGTCAATATCTGTACTTACATCACTTAGTTCTGTGACCAATGTGCCTTTGGTAAATGTAAGTTCCCCATCAGATTGTGCAGTGTATCCTTTTATTGCAACACTGAAACTGAAAAAAATCAAAAAGGAAGATATTAATAATTCATATTTTTCTCTATTTAAACTATATACAAACTGTAAATTAAACATATGAAGGAAAACAATAATAACTAGAGAAGGCAATGCTAGAACCAGAATACATGCTTGTAACCTTTTAACCCATTTGATTATCTGGCAAAACGTTGAATGTATGTTCTAAGATGACAGAAATCATATATTTGTTTCAAAATAAATTATAACAAAATCATTACCCTTGAAAGTCGTCAGACGATGTTGACGAGGGTTTCTTGGGTTTCGCAACAGGGATGCCCCGCTTCTGTTTGGTCCCAGTTGTGGGTGGGGAGACCCCAATAGGAGATCCCTCCCCACTCTCCATTGACTTGTGTATCAGCAGTGCCCCAGATAAACTGCGTATCTGCGTCTTTCACCCTATTAAAATGTTTAAAAACGCAAAGAAATACAATATCATGCGTATTGAAAACGAACCCGATTTGCCTTTTACGCACATTCGTCTTATTTGATGCGTACGATAAATAGCTTTGATCGAAAATACTTTGCTCGTTTTCGGTATTTTTTGTTATCATTTTCGTTACGTGGCGACGTTTTTATTCAGCAAGCGCCTGGATGACGGATGACAGTCAAAGCTATTCAAACGCTCTGCGGACTAGATTTCATAGTTAAATAAAGCGGCTGACCAAATTATTTACGACGACATACATGCGTTTTCAATCTGACTTAATCCGTCGTTCATTGTGCATGTATTTGTAAAGCGTCTGTACTTTCAGTTTCTAATACGATGCGTAATAAAAATGTCTAATAGAAAGACGTCCGCAATTGTTGCGCCAAAATATCAGTCGATCGCTAACTTTTTCGAACCAAGAAAGCAAGAGTCAATAAGTGCCGAGTCATTCGTGTTATCGATTTTTTTTTAAGATTAAAGTTTATATTATCAGTTTCAAGGATTAAAGATGTTATGAAACATCAGTTTATTAAAGTTAATTATATTAGTTTACAGTTTTATTGAATCAATACAATTGTGTGCATCTTCAACAGAAGTAAAGCAGCAATGATTTTACTGTATGCATCTTATAACTCATTTCACCCTATTCCAAGAATGAAATCACCCTATTTTTCAAAATCAGTGGGTGAAAACCCTATTTTCGAAATAATTATCTGGGGCACTGGTATCAGTGGTAGAAGGCTCTTACTCTTGGTGGCCTTCCATCCTGGCTGCCCTGCTTTTGCACCCTTGGTGGTTTTGATGGACTTCCTTGTTTAGCATTTGTTGTATCACTGCCTACACCATTTGCATTGGCAACTTGCTCTTCACTTACATGGTTATGCTCAGAATTTTATCAGTTTTATCAACATCCTCACCATTAAGAATCTTTTTTGGAGCAACAAAGGCCACTTGGCTTATGTATTGGGGATTTGTTTACAGGAGACAGTATTCCTGATTTGCCTGCTGGGCTGTTGGACCTGTATCTTACAGATGATGGAATACCTGTTCTGTTAGCAGGACTGTTGGATCGCTGGCGCAAACTTTTTCCATCATTATTCGTACCTTGACTCTTTTCCTGCTGTAATTCTGTTCTGGACTTATCTTTGCTTTGATTTCTCATTCCGGGGCTTGGTATATTGGACTTTCTGCCTCTTAGTTACGGCGACTTCTGGGCTATAGCACTCCCAAGTGGAATTTTGCTTTCAGTCTCTGAAATTACTTTAGGCTTAACAGGCAATTTGCTTTCACTCTCAGATGCACTTCTAACTTTACTTGGAATTCTACTTTCTCTTTCTGTTGAACCTCTTCTTACTTTACTAGGAATTTTACTATCATTTTCTTTACCAGATTTAAAACCCTCCTCAGTTTCTAACTCAGACCTGGGTTCAGACTGTTCAACAGTCTGGACTTTTTCTTCTTCATAACAAACATTGTCAATTTTAGGTTCAACCTAATGTTTTCATTTGTAACGTCTATTATGACATTTTCCAGGTTATTTAACTCTTTTTCTTTTACAAGTATCTTTGGTTTTGGCAAACATTTTGGCATATTTGATTTGGGTTTTGGAGCAACCGGTGGACGACCAATACTGTCAGCCCTTGTTTGTTTGTCCGGTTCACTTAAACTGTTAACACTTGATTCAGACACTTGCTTATCAATTTGTATTGGGGTTGTCTTTTGAGCTGCTTAATTTAGAGAATCTAGATCCGCGTCCTGCTGTGGCCTTTCATTTCCATTAACCTAATCAGGATTATGTTGAGAAACAGGAAGTTTGCAGTTGTCAGTTTTTAATTTTGGCAGATTGGAAACATTGTCAATTTGCAATTCCTCAGTCTTTTCAGTAACCAAGTTACTATTGTCTCAAATATCTCCACTGTCTGTATTTATTGGTATGCTGACATGCTTAGGAGCTTGAAGCTTTGAAGCTTTCATTTTCGGTGTTAAAGGTATTCCAGATTTCAACTGTTGTGGATGCTTGGGCATACCACTGTCAACACTATCTATAACACCTGGAGAATAATCTTGTATATCATCCAAACCTTCCTAAGCAGCCTGCAGTTTATTTTCAATTGATGGAACAGATTCAACATTTGACTGTCCAATAGCAATATTTGACTTCCAATGGCCATATTCATTTCCTCAGAATATGGTTTTATATCAATGTCTGACTTTCTGGCTACATGCTTTGGGCTGGGTTTGGGTAAAAGTTTCTCATTAGGCTTTCCAAAGGTGCTTCCAAAACTCGACATGGTACGGTACGGGGGACTATCAGGGGTGGGTAGGTCTTGTGACTCATTCCTTACAAGATCAAACGTTCCTTGTGGAGTCAGCTGAAAAGTTGTGGTATCCTCTGTGCTTGGTATCTGGTCCTCTAGATTTGTAAGCTCCGAGAGTTTCTGTCGGATTGGTCCAAGTTTTGGGGTTGAAATCTTTGGAGGTGCTCGTCTCCTTACAACTTCATCATTTGCCAGAATATTGTTTATGTCAGTTATTTTTACCTCTGCGTGAGGTAATGTCACAAAATTAGGTTTAATTTATCTGATAGGAACTGGCGGCTTGGTTCTTTTGGGTTTATCTACCACTTCCTGAGCAGTTGTCTCAGTTCTGTCCTTAATGCTCTGGGGATTATTAACAGCAGCTGTGTTGTTGATTGCCTGACCAACCGACTCATAAAGAGGATCATCATTAGAGACTTCATTGTGTTGGTGTGTCTGATTTTTTAAGGGAGGAGGTGGAGGAGCAAAAGTAGTCCTTGGAATATTGAATGATTTGCTACTAGATATCATTGAATTGTCCTGTTCAGATGTCGAAACTTTCCTATGATCTGTATTCACATCGTCATTTAATTTTTTCTCCTTGATTTCATCAGGCAGTGGCTTATTGTGAATGACATCGTTGCTTGCTAGTTCATCATGTTTTTCAGTGTTGTACCCTGATATACTGAGGGGAAGCTTGAGGAGAGGGGGCGGGGTTTTTCTAGCAGGCTTCAGCTTAGTGGGAGTGGTTGTGATAGATACAGATAGGGGCCGGACGTCTGAAGTTTCTCATCTTCTGGGCTATCAGAACACACAGTGGACGGTGAGAGACTGCTGGAGGGGTGGTCCAACATCTGACATAGAAATGGAAACGCAGTTGACAGTTAGTTGCAGTCGTGCTGTCAGCATTTTTAGCTCATCTATTTTTGGAAAACAAATTATGAGCTATTGTAATCACCTTGGCGTCGGCGTCGGCGTCTGCGTCGGCGTCGGCGTCCGGTTAAGTTTTACGTTTAGGTCCACATTTCTCAGAAAGTATCAATGCTATTGCATTCAAACTTGGTACACTTACTTACTATCATGAGGGGACTGGGCAGGCAAAGTTAGATAACTCTGGCGTGCATTTTGACTGAATTATGTGCCCTTTTTATACTTAGAAAATTGAAAATTTTGGTTAAGTTTTGCGTTTAGGTCCACTTTTTTCAGAAAGTATCAATGCTATTGCACTTTAACTTGGTACACTTACTAACTATCATGAGGGGACTGGGCAGGAAAAGTTAGATAACTCTGGCGTGCATTTTGACAGAATTATGTGCCCTTTTTATACTTAGAAAATTGAAAATTTTGGTTAAGTTTTGTGTTTAGGTCCATTTTATTCCTACAGTATCAAAGCTATTGCTGCTGGAGCAGTATTGAATTTTCATTAAAAACACTTATTAACTATCATAAGGGGACTGTGCAGGCAAAGTTATGTAACTCTGACTGGCATTTGGACGGAATTATGGGCCCTTTATACTTAGAAAATTGAAAATTTGGTTAAGTTTTGTGTTTTGGTCCACTTTACCCCTAAAGTATCATAGATATTGCTTTCATACTTGGAACACTCGCAAACTATCATAAGGGTACAGTAAAAGGACAAGTTTCATAACTCTGGATGTCATTTTTACGGAATTATGGCCCTTTTTTGACTTAGTAACTTTGAATATATGGTTAAATTTTGTGTTTCGATCCACTTTACTTCTGAAGTATCAAGGCCATTGCTTTAAAACTTCAAATACTTTCATGCTATCATGAGGTTACTGTACCTGGCAAGTTGAATTTTACCTCGACCTTTGAATGACCTTGACTCTCAAGGTCAAATTATTAAATTTTGCTAAAATTGCCATAACTTCTTTATTTATGATTAGATTTGATTGATACTTTGACAAAACTACTCTTACCTGACATACCACAATAGACTCCACCCTAACCATCCCCCGTGCCCCCCCCCATTTTTTTTTTTTTTTTTAAAGATCATCTCACAAATGACCACCACACTCTCACGATATACCCCCCCCCCCAACCCCCCCCCCAATTTTTTTTAAACGGTTAAAAAACGCAACTATTTATTTTTATTATTTTATGTTTGAAATACCGTCCAACCATCGCACCCAAGAATCCCCTCCCACCCCCCCCCTCCCCCACCCAAATCCCCCCCCTAATTTTTTTCTTTTTTCTTTTTTTTTCTTTAAGATCATCTCACAAATTACCACCACACCCTCACACTATACCCCCCACCTCACCCCCCCATTTTCTTTTTTTTTAAACGGTTAAAAACACAAATATTTATTTTTATTATTTTATGTTTGAAATACCGTCCAACCATCGCACCCAAGAATCCCCCCCCATGTCCACATCCCCACACTATACACCCCTCTTCACTCCACCCCTCCCTCCTTTGTGATTGAAAATGAGAGTCCCTTCACCTTTTAAAAGAAAATAGATGAGCGGTCTGCACCCGCAAGGCGGTGCTCTTGTTTATTCTACATTGTTGCATTATAACGGGATAAAATCAATACCAGCTTTCTATCATTTCAATGTATACAATTATTTAACTTAAACTGATAAGCTATAATATTGAGGATAACTGTTGCTGATATTGAATAATTTGAAAATATAGCTTTTATACAATAAAATTCAAAACAATGTTTCGTAAAAAGAATTTATTGTAATTAAAGATTTTATTAAAATAAATAATTATATTTTTCAAACATTTATAAATGAAAATTTTAGATTTGTGAAACAAATTAGAATTACTTAATTTAATAAGCCTGTTCTTGTTCAAAATTTAATTTGTACTACACGGTTATGCTTCAAGCAACATGAAATTTTGTCTCTTATTTAAGACGTATTCAAGTATTTATTCGTATATCTTAAGATATTGGCACGAACTGCAAGAAAAAATGTCTTTGATTCAGTAAAGATTTTTGCAAATGTATTTCAATAACTTGTGACATTTGCAAAAATTCTTTACGGTGTGTTTTCATTCTGCCCACCGCATGTGTAAGCCCCTGAAAACTCCCTGATTCTGAACCAGGAAGATACTATGGGAGCCTATGCAAGAACCACACTTCCATGCATGCATTTCTTACACGACAGTTTGCACTACCAACCTGAATATAGGCTTCAGGAAACCATCCCACAGATTTATTTTAACTGCCAAGCCACCAGCCATTCTCCAGGACCTAGTGATAGGACATAAAGCAAAGCACTGAAAAGTCCTGCGGCCTGTTCACAAAGTTTCATAGATAATAAAGAGTTTTCTTAAACTTAACAAACTTTTGTAAATGTGCAGTTTCAAAGTGTTTCATTGTGATAAACTGAGATCCATTTAACTGTTAGGGATAATCCTTTTTTTTTATATTTAAAAGTGATTTATTAAAAATGAAGATTAATTCATATTTGAACGATTGAATATATAAAGCCTATTCTTTTCTAAAGGTCTTATCCAAGCCTATACTTTCATAAAGGTCTTAATTAGCCACGTATCCAAGTGCAATTCTTGAAGTGTCCAAAAACATGAGTACTGAATTTACTTGAAGCTATGTATAACAAATAAGAAAATAAAAAATTATCATGAAATCAATTTAAATTCTTACTGTTTAGAAGAGGAGCTATAAGTAAGAATTTTAATATTGTCTTATATGCAACTGCTATAATGTGTTCAATGTAAACTGTCTCTTACTGATTTAAGACTTTTAAGCAACTATTGGTATTTGGTCGGTTAAAGAAGATAAAAATGACACAATCACACTGACACATAACACTTTTTCATTAATGATTGGTGTATAAAGTCAGTTAGATGAAACATAAATGGATAGAACTAAGCCTAGATAAACAGAACATGTACACACGCTGGGATATGTTTTATTGTTGCATCTTTATGACAAGAAACCGTCGGAGACGGGTGATGATCCCCCAAAGGTTTTTTGTCACAATATTGCACTATATATTCAGATAAAAGGAAAAGTCTTGAAGGGCATAACTTTGGACAAAACAAAACGATGGATGGTTTAGCAACTTTAAAATTTCAAAGGGCCATAATTCTCTTAATAAATCGTCTAACCAGAACCCACTAATAACATGCGCATCTCCTCAATGTAGTTAAGCTTCACATAAAACTTCATTGAAATCCAGTCAGTAGTTGGGGAGAAATAGCCCAGACAAGTATTGCACTATATGTACAGTTTATAGAAAATTCCAAAGTGCCATAACTCTGTGAAAAATCATCCGACCATAACCGGCTGATAATATGCACATCTCCTTTTGGTTGTGAAGCTTCCCATTAAGGTAGAACAACTGTAATGGGCAATATTCCAAAACCCATTAAAAGTATTATTTTCATAAACTTTATACCATATTTGGTCTTATTACACATTTTTTTAAAGGGCTTTCCATGCCAAAATTTTTTTCGTGATTTTTTCTGTATGATTATCCCCATAACCATTATTCGAATTTTCTTCTAGATTAAATTACCCCTGGGGATACATTAATTCAATAAAGTCATAATTTTTGTGCATTTTTTTAAACAATGTTTGTATATTTAATACAGGATATGATTGTGGATGATAAAATAATATAATACAAGACAATGGAGTGATAACAATAATGAAAAAATCTCATTTATTATTTAAGGTCCTTCAAAACTACAAGTTCGACCCGTGTATGCAAAATTCACACATACACAATTTTCTTCTTTTTTTTATAAGTTGTATGTTATTTCTTTGGAATTTGAGCATTTAAATTTCATCAGAGACATGTGATTAGCTTAAATCAAAACAAAAAAGCAACTTGCCCGTGTATATTTTGAACAATTCACTAAAATCTAATATAATTATTAGAAATATGTTTCAAGAAATTCAAAACCACATAATGGCAAATGGTGAAAATATGCAAAATAAACAGAATCATTTACCAATTCAGTTAACCGATTCAATCTTTTTACTCTCTGTATACATATATTTACTACATAACGCATTTATGTTAAATCTGCCAATGTAGGGATGGCCTTTGTGAGGTGGGGTTGGGGGGAGGGGGGTGGAAGTGGAGGCATGAGTAGGTCTGAAAAGTGAAAAAAAGTTGTATACTAAGTATTTTTCTCTCTAAACCAAGATCTATAACATTGTTAGATTTAAATTCTAATGATCACCAACCTAACAAGCTTGTATTCATTTAATAACAATTTGCAAACTAAAATATTCATGCAAAATTTCATAACCAAACTAAATAAGCATATACTTGTTCCTTTGACATTGATCCTTCAGTGGGTAACAAATACTCAAGCAAATTTGGCGACACTTGGCATGTATATAAAAGGCAAAGTAGGGGTTAATAAGTACAACCCTTCATTTTTCACCTTATGTAATTGATCAAGTCACTGTTACTAAATATAGAAACAAAACCCCCTCATATTGACTTTGGCTGCCCAACTGATCCAATGAATGTAATTGTCCAAACACTGGCTGCACAACCTATCCAATGAATGTCATTGTCACATCAGTCATTGAAATGCCTGTAACTTGTAATGCCTCTTGACTTAATGGAACAGTTGGGGTGACGTATGTTGCGAACTGACTACCAGACTGGACATCCATCGATGCATTTAAGTAACCTGCGGGAGCTCCCTTCCTTCAACTGAAAACATAGTTGAAATTGCAATCTAGTAAAATATTGATATGCAATATCACATTTTATACAATGCAACTAAACATAATATATTGGAATTTTATTAGGTTAAAAATCATATTGCTGATCTACCAGCCATAAAATTTGTTTCTAGAAGAAAACAATCATGATGTTTATAAGAAAATTATTGTTATTTTAGACATATTATTTTGGCTATTATTTTAGGATTGGAAAAAAATTTCAGCTAATTGAGCGAAAATACTTGTAATTTGAATTGGGCATGGACAGACATTCTGACCCTCAGCATGTGTATAAAAATGACTGCAAAACATTGCCTAACTTACACTTGTGAGATTGGAGGTCAAAATAGATAAAAGGTTTTACAACTCATTTTATATAGTTTCATGTTTTGGATGTAATTATGTACAAAATTGTATTGTAACCGCTGATAATCCCAATAAAAGTCTTACGTTATTTCATTAAATATAGCACTGCTAGCTGCAATACTAGCTGATTCAGTCGCAACTTGCTCTATCACCTCATTAGCTGGCTGTTCCATTATTTTTAAGTTGGTGTCCGATATTGGTTTGAGGTTTAATGTGGACAGCATTTTGTTTACACGGGCTGATCAACCCATGCTGTCCACCATTGCTAAATGCAGAAACAAATATAACTATAGCAAAGATATAAGTAAGTACAAGATATTAAAATATATATATACAAAATTACATTAACATCTTGTTACTGTATCTTGATGTATAAAGTAAAGAGAGCAAAGCCATAGGCCATGATATAGTCATAATAATGCCCGTAATTTACATCTTAGAACTAAATATCTATATAAATGATTCCAGTATGTGTATTTTATATTAACGCTCTGATCATAAATGATATATCTGTGACCTTACCTCTTCCAAGTTTTGTGTTAACAACAAAGCAAGGTATTCCACTTTTCCAGGCCCATTTTTCCCATAGTCTTTGGCTTTGTGGGTTTTACCATCCGCTGCAGTGTTTACCAACTTGCAGTCAACGTTACTTCACTCAAAGTATAAATACCCTCACAGTCCTTTCTGTAATTCACCAATTAAGGAAATTTAATGTCACTGGAACAGGTCAGAAGCCATTTAATGAAACTTTATATTGTGACCCGTATTATGAACTCATTTTCTGACTGTATTGTATTATATCTCAAATGTTCATCTATATTTAAATCAAATGATATTATCATGTATTTTGCATATGTTTCACCAGAAGGGTCCCCTATATATGACTCACAAAAGGATAAGAATGGTATATCGATTGTATTCTCTAATTTAGAAGAGTTAAAACTCCTATTCCTAAACGCATCGATATTTTTAGCAAGTGATTATAATGCAAGAAAAGAGATTTTATAGATTATATACAATATGACAATTTAGATTTCATTTTTGGAGAAGTCGATTACGAAGGTAGTTTATTCGACATACCACGAGCAAACAAAGATAAATTTCGGATAAACAATTTTGGCAGATCTCTAGTAAATATGTGCTGTGTTTTTGATACTCATATTTTAAACGGACGATTCCCAGGAAATAAAGATGGTCAATTTACGTGTATCTCAAACGATGGAGCTAGTGTGGTTGATTTTATGATTGCATCATCTGAATTGTTCGATCATATTAACGATTTTCAAGTGCTTAACCGTGGCGAATCCGATCATTTTCCGATTACATGTCATATGAATATGAAGTATATTGATGACATAAATATTGTCAGTAATAACCAAGGTACATTATCGTATTTTAAAAAGTATAAATGGAGGAGTAAATTTGAACATGTCTTTCTAGATCGCTTAAAAAGTTTGTTTGATAAAAACAGCCAAGCATTGATTAAAGGGGCCTTTTCACAGATTTTGGCATGTTTTGAAGTTTGTCATTAAATGCTTTATATTGATAAATGTTAACATTAAATTTTAAAAGCTACAGTAAAAAATCAAAATAAAATTTAAAAAAGGAAAAACAGTAGCCCTCATCAGGGCTCGAACCAGTGAACCCCGAAATCTTGAATTAAAAACGCTTTAGCCAACTGAGCTATCCTGCCAAGCATACATAGCAGGCGTATTTTATACCTTATATAAGCAATCTTCGTAGTTTCACACATTTAAACGACAACAACAGAACTCTCCAAATTATTCAATCGTTTCGCGTTGCAACGCTTTATAATTTTTAGGTTTTCAAATCGTCAAAAGATGCATATAATGGCTATATTAGGCCATGGCAAATGTTCCGTAATACTGTTTCCTCACAAATATCATAACTAAACCGAAAATTTGCGATTCTGGAACAACTTTTGTCATTTTGTCAATTAACGCAACCGTGAAAAGATCCCTTTAACATTATAGGTGAAAACATTCATGCAGCTATTGATAAAATTACGTCATTTTATCACGAAGCTGGCGAAGTTATGTCACAGTCTCCGAGGATGAGAGACGAACAACCGAAATGGTGGGACGAAAATTGTAACTTTCTTAGAATGCAGAAATATAAGTTTTACGGAAATTTCGGCTTTCCAATTCATTAATTGATCTAAGGGAATACAAAAATCGCAGAAACACATTTAAAAATTACTGCAGTAGCAAAATGCGGGAATTCCAAACAGAAAGCAGAAGGGAACTTATTAATAACCGCAATAACCTAAATTATTTGTGGACAAAACTTAAACAAGCAAAACAAAAAATATGCACTGACATAAGTATTAGTCCAAATGATTGGCGAAATTATTTCTCTGATTAACTATATGATAATAACGCACCACCTATTTTATAAGACGATATAGCTGTAGATCCTGCTCCTAATACAATATCCCTTAATTCACCAATCATTTTATCAGAGGTCGAAGATGCCATTAGAAAACTGAAAAATGGCAAAAGCTGTGGTATAGACGGCATCCCATCAGAATATTATAAATATACTTTTGACATTTTAGCACCATATCTTGTTAAGATTTTTAACAACATTTTTGAAACCAAAGAATTCCCGAATCCATAGGGAAAAAGTATTATCTGTCCTATTCATAAATCAGGACCAACACGTATGCCAGAAAACTATCGTGGAATATCACTTACAAATACAATGTATAAAATCTTCACGGGTGTCATTAATAAACGATTGTACGAATGGGCAGAAACCAACAATAAAATTGATGAATCACACTCAGGTTTTCGTACTGGTTACTCAGCTATCGATAATGTATTCTGTCTACAAGCTATAGCTAAAAAATATCTGTCAAAAAAGGAGGTAGATTTTATTGTTTATACATTGACTTCCGCAAAACCTTCGATAAAATCAATCATCATGTACTCTTCCAGTCCTTACAAAGAAAAGGCACACATGGATTTTTTTTTAAATGTTTTACTTAATATGTATATATCGCTGTATTCATGCGTTAAAATTCAAAATACGAAAATCCAACCCAACGGACACTCTTTGTTTTTTACATGTAAACATAACAGAATTTTTTTAATGCAATATTGGAACCAGGCAAGGTGATAAAACCAGTCCAACGATTTTTACATTATTTATCGATGAATTATCTACGATGTTACGAGAGAAATGTGGATCTGGAATATTCATTACTAATGAAATCCACGACATTATATGTCTAATGTTCGCCGATGATGTAGCTAGCTGTGCCGAAACAGCAATTAAATTACAACAGCAATTAAACGTTATTGACGAATTTTGTGCTTTAACTGGAATGGAAATTAATCTACAAAAAACAGAAATAATTGTATTTCGAAACAGTGGACCTTTAAGACATTACGAACATTGGAGTTTCCGGGGCACGCGAATAAATACTACATCTATTTATAAATACATGGGATTAGTGTTTACACCAAAATTATCTTGGAGCGCTACACATGAAAAATTATTGCACAAGCACAAAAAGCAATTTTTTTTCTATTTACAACTATAAAAAATTATTTGGGTATTTCCCGACTCGACTTAATAATTATTTATATTGTTTGATAGTATGATCAAACCAATTCTATGTTATGGATCACAAATATGGGGTTACGAGTATATTGACTCAATTGAAGTTGTACATAACACATTTTGTAAACGAATTTTGCATGTTAAAAAACCTACTAACACATGTCTTGTTCATGGTGAATGCGGACGTCTCCCATTATGTGTTACCTACTTTGTCAATTGTATAAAATATTGGTGTACGTTACAACTATGCCTAATCATGTTAAAGGGCTTGATGACTCCGGAAGAAAATGTTGGGCTTCAAAAGTCAAAACAATGCTATTTCGTTATTGCTATGGAAATGTATGGATAAGTCAAGAAATTGGTGATGTTAATTTATTCATTAGACACTTTCGCCAACGTATTATTGATTGTTATACTCAAAACTGGCAAAGTGATAAAAACAATTCTTCTCGCTGTCACCATTACATGTATTACAAAACAATGCTAAATACCGAAAGATATCTTACCTTAGAAAACATACCATATAAACATAAAATTGCATTTTCTAAATTTAGATGTTCTAATCACAAATTAAATCTTGAGATTTGTAGACGATCAAATATACCATTTGATGATAGACTATGTTATTTTTGTCTGGATAACAATAATATACGTGTTATTGATTGTGAATTTAATGCTTTTTTCTATTGTTTTAAACACAGAGACATCCGTACCCAATATCTTTTTAATTGGTACCATGGGGGATGTTCAATATCTTATTTTTATTCATTAATGGGATCAAATAATGATGAAATTGTCCATAAAGTCGCAAGTTTTGTATACTATACCATCTGTTAAACAACATCAATTCATCACTGTGTATTTATATGTATATCTACATGTGAAACAACATCAATTTGTATGTATTTATATATTTATCTAAAAATGTATATTTCAATATGGATAGAAATAGTTACAAGGCAACTATGTGATTGTATAACATTTGTGTATATTGTGTATTTTTTGGCCGGTGGCCTGTTTTTACTTCAATAAAATTGTTGAGTTGAGTTGAGTTGAGTCCAAGTCCACATGCAGAATTAAACTATTCAGCATCCCGTCCCATTCCACAAACCGCCGACCTATTTTCCACGATTCCGTCGACGAAGACGCTGGTGGGCTTTCAATATTTTGTTAAGAACCAGAATATTAATGATCGTAAAGACTGTTTTTTTTTTACTTCTTCTTTTCTACTCGTTAACCGTCTTTTTGGTTACGATTGACGATTGTTGTTTGTTTATGTCGTCGCGAAAATATATTAATTCCAGTTCATATTTCACAATTTTTAAAGAAAAATCTATTTTGACGTCATAATATATTGAATTATGCATATCAGCGATACAATCTACCATGGGCATATATAAAACATGTTTAAATTTAAGATTTATACTTTGAAAATAATAAACCGAACAAAACGGACATCATAAGACTTCAGTTACGTTATTTACCGACATTAGCCGATGTCAACCGACCTTACAAAAAAAACGCGGGAAATGATTACAGGTGCACTACCTGAAGTTTCATTGAATTCCCGTGATAAATTGTTGAAAAATAGCTCGGACAAGAATTGCACTATATGTACAATGGAACATTTCAAAGGGCCATTATTCTGTAAAAAATCATCCGACCATTACCGGCTGATAATATGCACATCTCCTGCTGGTAGTGAAGCTTCCCATTAAGTTTCATTGAATTTCCGTAATAAGTTGCTGAGAAATAGCTCGGACAAGAATTGCAATATATGTACAATGGGCAATTTGAAAGGTCCATAACTCTGTGAAAGATCATCCGACCAGAACCGGCTGACAATATGCACATCTCACGTTGGTAGTGAAGTTTCCGATAAAGTTTCATTGAATTCTTGTTATTAGTTGCTGAGAAATAGCCCGGATAAGAATTGCACTATATGTACAGTTAATGGAAATTTCCAACTGCCATAACTCTGTGAAAAATCATCCGACCAGAACCGGCTGATAGTATGCACATCTCCTCTTGGTAGTGAAGCTTCCCATAAAGTTTAATTGAATTCCGGATTGAATTCCGGTCATTAGTTGCTGAGAAATAGCCCGGACGTGTGCACGGGCGGACGTGTGACCATATCGTATTTTACCGTACTTTAGAATAATTATATCGGTCGAGTCCACTCCACATTTAAATGATACGAGACCGGTTTCTACGCTCGAGCGATCATTTCTATTGTTAGTTTAAAATTGTTGTTAGTTTAAATTGATTGGTTAATAACTTGTGTAGGTATCATTGAGGAGTTATCCTCGAGGAGTGTAGTGATGTACAGATCACGTTGACCACGGAGTTCAGAGCGGGAAGACGTATTCTTCGGGCATTTATTTCACGTTCAGAATTCGTGTGTTTTATCTTCTTTGTTATGCAGGTATGTTCAAGTATTTGTCTACTTGCTCGGTTCATTTTTCACAGTTTGCGCGTATTTCTTAAACAGGTAATTCTTTTATTTTTCGACCTAAAGTTGTAGTGTTCGAACGACGGTATAGTTTCTATTTTAACATTTTATCACTATTCTTTGTTTGCACTGTATCACGTAATCCACTTACAGTTTCACCAATGGACGAACGAGGCATGATTGGATTGTGTAAGTGAAGAGATAGTATTCAGAACCACATTTTGGTAAGTGAGCTGTATGAGTTGTGTACGTGATTATGTAATGATATTCATTGTAAATTTTATCTGTTTTATGTATTTCTGTGTAGTGTAATTATATGCTGCATGTTCTGTAATGTTCATATTTATATTAGATGCATTTTATGTGAAATTGTATTTTTTTCCATATCTGCTATGTTAATGTAAATATGGCCACTAGATTGAACTAGCATTCATGTTTGTCAAATAATGATGAGAAATTGGGTGAAATATTTGGGTTTTCTTTATGTACGAAATATTGACAAGTATATCAAAAAGATTAAATATTTGGATCTGGTGTATGTTTAACAACAAAGGGGTTACGATGCTGTTAACACAAGCCTTGGGCTGTATTTGCATTATTTATTGGTATCACAATGCTGATTAGCGGGTGCATACTTGAATAGTGACTTCTCCAGTCCTTGTAATTCAGCCAATCAGAAATAAACACGCATAGAACACTGACCAATGGGATTCATAACAGAGTTTCATGGGGCAGATGTTAGAGGGAAATAGGTCAGTTAGCGTTTAGACCTAGAGGTGGATAGTTGGAAAAGACACAATCATGTAGCAATCACAACGTATTTGTATAACCGAAATATTAGTTAAGTCAGACATTAAATTGGACTAGAAACCGATACATGGTGTTGTTGAATATTTTATCCTACATTATGCAGAGAAACCAACATAAAAGAGAGGGACCGACTTGTCCCATGCGTTACGCGAGAAAATGGTAGTTAATGCAAAACTCGTCATCTTGGCATTATGCGCATGACGAGATATCGAATGATAGGCTATACACCGGTAATTTAAGAGTAATGAACATTGTTAGTAACTGTGTGTCGTCCATGAACTATGAACAATTACGGGACATGTTTTATCGTGTATTTTTCATTCTATTAAATAATGCATTATCATTATTTTCAGATTGCGGAATCTCTTCATTCAAGATGTACTTAAGTATCGGTGTATAATTAACATATGTTATTTATGGTGAACTTATTAAATATTAAAAATATATATAGTTTTATCTTCCCCCTGAACTCTGGGTTACAGACGGACACACAGACACACGTGCGGACAGACGAAGCGGCGACTATATGCTCCTCACAAAATAAATTGTGTAGCATAAAAATATTGTTAATGTACTAAAAAATATTTTTCATGCGTTTTTCTTGCTTAAATTTATCAAAACAATTCCAACCTGACATTTAGAGTTGTTTTTTAAGAGTGTTTTTTCACTGGTGAATGTTCTAATAAGCACAGCACATGAAGTGAACAGGAATGAATGTTAAGATAAGTTGAAACAGACATATTTTGAAGTTGAACATAAAACTAAACACCATGAGTGTCCTTTTGTGTACACCATTAGCTCAAATAATTAAGTCAACTCATAGTAAGCGTGTGCATGAAATGCCGTTTCAAAGCATCTGGAGGAAAAAAACACCACGTCATTAAAGTAAATCAAGCATTTTAGAGAAGTTGGAAAGTAAATGCACATTTTTAACTTTACATATACAAGAGCGTAATACATTAAGATCACATTTCAAACTCACACTTACATGTCTTGCATTTTTAATGTATCTTCTTTTCCATAAATGTATTGTAATAACACATGGAGGATATTTGTTGGATTCGGTGGATTATCGATTTTAATTCACGAGTGATCATAGAAAATAATATTTTTACTGGTGACGCAGCCACGAGTGAAAATATATAGTTTCTATGATCACGAGTGAATTAAAATCAATATTTCACCAAATCCAACACATTTTATTTTTATTTCATGCTTTTTTCACCGTTTATATGCATTGTTAAAGAGTTCAACTAAAGAATTTCGCTGGAATTATGACGTCATTTCGTCAAAAAATGACGTCATTTTACAGTAAACCGTGAAAATTATCGATAATTTTCACTGATAATTTTTATTGTTTGAAACAGTGAAATTATCAGTTTTAATTCACTGATATTTCTGTATAAACCACAGGAACGCATTAAATAAAAGATGAGAACTGAATACCTGTTCAGTAGTATAGAATATGCGCGGCTGGCGCATGTTGAATTCGACCATGAAATCAACCTCGATTTTCTTGCAAAATGCTGGTTAAGGCATAACCATACGCGTATACGACTTTGCGGCGGGCGCATTCCGAAATTTTACCATGAAATCAACCATGGCTTTATTGTAAAAAAGTGGTTAAGGCGTGACAATACGCGTATTAAAATGCGCATTCCGAAATTGGACCATGAAATCGGCCACAATTTTCATAACAATTAGACGTCACAATTTCGCGCGCTATCTACCGCGCTTAAAACTTGGTGGAATGTTACCTTCGACGTTATGGTTACGCATGCGCAAGTTATTTCCTTCTATATTACATATAAAATAGTTGAAGTTCGATATCAATTTTTACCATGATCAAGCGCATACCTACTATATCATCATACATCATTGGAAAGATAAATGCATAATCTTTTGAAAAAAATGCATGTCATTAAATTCTATACGCGCTAACTCAAAATATTTAACTTAGAATAGGCAAACCGGTTTTGACAGCTGTGCAGACAACCATTTTGGGCTCAAATAGTATAACCTACTTTCAAAGCCGGGAACCATCAACACAAACAGTAGAGCACAAACATGGCTTATTTTCTTATTGCTTACAAATATACCTTCAAGTTGATACCAAAACTAACCATTTGCAATGTATTTTACAAATCCTAGGCAGCATGCACTCAACAATGTGTGCTAAGTATCAAACTGTCTGCATGTAAGCCTAAAAACAGGAGATCCGGTTTGGGGTTATGTGACCTTATTTCAATATAGCATTCGGTACCCCTCGCAGATTATCAATAATACGTATCCGACGTTTGACGGAAAGGGTCGAAAATGTTCGATTGTCAAAATAGACAACTTGATAAGTGTAGAGTGTAACCTATTGTTCTTTGTATATATGAAAATGATTTTTCTTTCATACCGTACTATAAAATGTGGCATTTCTGCAGTGAAATAACAGCAGTGAAAATAACGAATTGTTATTTTCACCGACGAAAAGAACAAATTTTTGGAACACCTTTTCTATTTTTAGATTATCATAAATGATTATAATATATATATATATATATATATATATATATATATATATATATATATATATATATATATATATATATTAAAAATATTTTTAAGTGTCCTAAAACATAGAGTAATTACGGTACCAGGCTCGAACCAGTGACCCCCGGAGTCCTGGAGTTAGTCTGAAGTAAAAACTCTTAAGCCCTCTCGGCTATTCCGCCGGGTATACACTGTGTAAGTATTTTATACCTTATATAAGCAATCTTCGTAGTTTCGTATAATTTAAACGACAACAACAGAACTCTCCAAATTATTCAATCGTTTCGCGTTGCAACGCTTTATAATTTTTAGGTTTTCAAATCGTCAAAAGATACATATAATGGCTATATTGGACTATGGTAAATGTTCAGTAATACTGTTACCTCACAAATATTATAACTAAAACGAAAATTTGCGAATCTGAAACAATTTTTTTCAATTTTGTCAATTTACCAAACCGTGAAAAGATCCCTTTAAAGGAATTTCTGTAAGAAATATTTTAAATATAGAAATAAGTATACTAGAGATCCCTAATTTTGGAAATAAATTGATCAAATTTAGAAGGATGGGAGAGTCCACTAGGCATAAATGGGTTAACGTTATTGCTTCAAAGGCCTCAGTGGTGGTCGTATTGGTAACACAAAAGCTTTTACTTCTAGTGGTTCCGTGCTCCAAAAGACAGTAATATTATGTTAATGTATTGTTTTCCTTGTCATTGTAATTATTTGAAAGTACAACAAATGTTTTCCAGATATTTCAGTTTTTTATTAAATTAAATGCATTATTGGTGATTAAATTTAGTGCTTTCGGAATTAAACTTTAAGCATTATTAATACCAAAGAGCATGCTCACTGTGAATGAACAAAAACTGTCACGTGACCTCAAAAGTCAAAATATTTAATATCTGGTAGATATTTTTGTTTGTTTATGCATAGACATATGTAATATATGTTCGTCCGGTAAAGCATTGACAGTTCTGTGATAGTTAATTTTCGAGAACACTGACTTTTTGTAATTTTACTACTGACGTTTGCTTCTTAAATGGAAATTTGCGCCGAAGTGTTCTCGAAAACCAGAGCAACACACAAAACGTGTGATATACCGATTGAAAGCTATATGAATGCCATATTGCCTGCACTAGGTCGTATGAAAGTCAGAGAATGATCAGTAAAGATATTGGAAAAAAAACTACCTTGCGCGGCTGTTTGTTGTCATAAAACGACTACTGACGTTGACTTTTGTGGTCACGTGACAGTTTTTGTTCATTCACAGTGATACTACGTAATTGCAAATAGCATCAAAACAAGGCCCGTGATAGAGTGTTTTAATTTCATTTACAGGCATTTTGACAGATATAAATTGGGTCTATTGAACAGTAGGAATCAATTCAACAGTACACTTGGGGCTGTCGTTTGATGTTTTTCACATTAACTGTGTTTATTTAGTGTTCTACCAACATATTATACAACTTGATCCCACGAACTTAATTGTGAAAAGAATAGCACAATTTTGCGAAGTTTCTTATACTATTTGCGAACTGTTTTATGCACACCGACACAAATTTTATTAGCGATTACCAAATTTCCGAAATAAAAACTGGAAACAACAGAATTCAGTATTTGGTGCGTTCAATTGGGTAATTTGTCCGTTTCTAATTGGTGAAGTACATGTTTAAAAAAGCATGTGTTGTTTTGATTGATCGAAGTTTTGAAACATATGTTACACATTGAAAACTGAACGTTGCTTACCATGATGATTTGCTGGATATAGAAGTAGATGTAGTTACCGGGGTTGCTGTAGTCGTGTAGGTCAACAATAACAGCCAAGCTGGCAATAGACCTAAAAAAACAGAATGATACACAGTCAAACAAGCATTGTTTTGAATTCAACGATAATTTTACTTGATAAATAAACTTATCGTGATCGTTTGAATGTCGATAAAATGGTTATGTTCCGAGTCAGAAAAATTGATACAACTTCTAAAATAGCATACCAGAAAGGATAAGCATTACTAACTATGCCAATTTTTATGTCGCTGTTATACAAAACTGATATAAAAACAATAAATATAAATCAAAAGGCATCCTCTGCCACGGAAACGATAGCTTATAGTTTCCCTTTTGCTGTAAACCCTCAAAATCCTCCCGTTACTAACTCACTGGGGGCTGACGAGGTATAAGCGTAGTCCGTTTCGCTACGACGTCGTGTATATGTTTTACTACGAAAACATGGTGTAAATACACTACTTAATCAGGCGAGTTTCATCTTTTCTGGTATTTTTGGATTAGAGAACGGAACATCCAGTAATGGTAGGTGCTTATTTTCAATAACAAACTAATAACAAATGTGCGTAGATGCAACCTTCTCATTTATTTTGAGCTAAAATCGAAATATGTTTCTTTGCAGCAATGCATAAGGTGGTTATTCTGTTAGAATAGAAAATTACGGTAATTTAAATTAAATTACTTTGATTCAGAGTACATTACACATTTTTAAGTACAAAACAGGTTACGAACATGTATTTTAATTATTCAAATGGTTAGTTTCGAAGGAAATTTCAAGTCGCTTTATGTATAGGTTTCGCACAGAGTACGAATTGGTTGTGCTACGAAGTACAAACATAATGTATAGGTTACTCAACGAAGTTTATGTATCATTTTCAGGACATATCACATGCAGTTTGCAGTTAATGCAGACTGCCATTTCCCAGTGCAAAAGATGCTGTGCTTCATTATGCGCATGAACATCCAAACGAAAAGGTTTCATTTATGTGGTAGGTGCTTTGTGACACTGCACGAGGTGCACAATACAGAAATCGCACGTTCAATATTATGGGTGGCGACATAAAAAAGTATGCTGAACATATAACATTCAATCCGGTTTCTGGAAAATTGATAATTCCGACAAAATCTACAGTGACAGAAAGTCCTGTGCGAAATATATCACGAATAAACACACCAACAAAACCTGTCAATTGTCAGATTATTTATTATTATTTATAGATTATTCTCATTATCTCGAAGTTGTAAGGACATAAACAAATAGTTGGAGATATATGGAATTGGAGATAAACATTCGACGAAACCCGCAGACGAAAACAGAAAAAGGAAACCGAAAGTAAAGCCCAAGTCTTACTATTGCCGGTAGAGCCCCGGTCCATACCGGTTAGGTAACGCAGGTCGACAGGCGAGAACCAGGATGATTCTTAGAATTATTTTAACGCGGTCATACTATTTTCCAGTGCCGCCCCGGTTGAAGCCTGTCAACAGCCCGGCAGAGTCCCGGTCAACCCCGGACTGGTTTATACCGGTGAAGCCCCGGCAGTGCACTGGTTGTCGCAGGAAATGCCCCGGTTGATCCCCGGTGAAAGCCGGCAGCGTTCCGGCAGAGCCCCGGTATACCGTCACTACGCCGGCACTCAAAAGGGCTATATCGGCATCAGACCCCGGTAGAGCTTCGGCAACGCCACGGTTTAACCGGTAACAACCGGGGCTCCACCGGGAAAGTATTAAAATGTTTAATACCTCCGGTATGAACCTGGAGTCACATCTAAGGACCGACAAAGACCGGCTTGGCATGGTAAAAACCGGGACTGCACCGGGAACAACCGGGACGGCACCGTAAGAGCGCCGGTTTACTTATGTACCGTAGCTATACCGGGACTCTGTCGGCATTCACCAGGCTCGCCGTAGCTATGCCGAGGTCTGTTTTGGCCCCGATGGAGCTACGGTGCCGTCCCGGTTGTTCCCGGTGCAGTCCTGGTTGCTCCAAGTGCCACGCCGGTCGTTGCCGGTGACTCCCGGTTCATCCCGGAGGTATTACACATTTAAATATTTTCCCGATGGAGCCCCGGTGGTCCACAGTTCATCACGGTGGAGCACCGGTTCATCCCGATAGGGCCCCGGTTCATCCCGGTAGATGCCTGATCACGCACCGGGGCTCCGCCAGCATCAGAGTGAGACTGGGCCTTAACTGCGTTGTAACACGAGGTAAATGTACTGGCCGTCATGTACGCAGTAAACCCACAACCACACCTTCACAACAATACATTGATTAAGCAATTGCGGATGTGTGCCATTGGGGTCCTACTTTCCACACCTTACGGCTGTTACAGGTGTTGATTTTACTGTTAAAATCGTGTATACTAACATGAAATTCATCTCAAAATTAGTTGGTGATAACAGATTTTCAAGAAAATCGCTTTGATATATACAATGTAAAAATCAAAATCCGTATGAGATAAAGAAGGATCGAAGTTGGGACATGGGATTTACTTTGACATAAGCAGTGTTTCGAGATAAGCGAGTTGGACATAACGAGGATCGAATGTTATTTGAAAAAGAATACCGTATGCTAAAAACCTATCGTCGGTCTCTATCCTAAAGAACGTATAAGGAATTGTCACAAGGTGAAGATGACGACATTAGGTTCTCGACTCTCAACTGTCGTCTTATTTATGGATTTTCGATTTTGATCGTTTCCTTTGGCCTAGTCGTGAATTTAATTATATGATAATAATGTGCATTACCATGTCGACTGTGCGCCTCGGATAATTTTTTGTCGTTGTTACTACCTCTTCCTCAAAGGAAACATCCAGCCACTCCATGACTGTGTGTTTAAAAAAAAACTTTTCTTTCTTTCGCCTTTGAGAGATAACCAATACGTCTTCTGTGAGAAACCTATACACGCTAAAGCGTTGTCGTAGCGAGGCATATACGTATACTGTCAGAGACATGAGCATGCATAATATGACTACTAAGCCTTTTATTCTGATAACTGCTTCACCCAACACATGTATAAACACACCAGTGGCTTAACGATACATACATCGATATGGAAATTGTAAAATTGTGTCAATAAAACACAGTTGTAAACCTTAATTGCATTTTTTGAAGTGAAACATGACTTCGGTTTGATAAATCAGCGGTATATTTAATATTTAACCGCATAAACCAGACAGATGTTGAATCATAATTTGATGTAACCGGTCTGTGAAATGTTATTGTGCTTAAATTCAAAGTTTTGTTATTACAAAAGCATAATCTTACCTGTTTTAAACACAAATTTCCACTCATCCGTTCTTCGATGTCATGTGTATTTACACAATGTTTTCGTAGTAAAACATATACCCGACGTCGTAGCGAAACGAACTACGCTTATACTTCGTCAGCCCCCAGTGTAACTGTCCTTCCACGCAGTGTGCCACTGTCAACGCCCAGCCGTTGGCGATGATGGATCCTCCGCACGCGTGGTAGCCTTTGTTCAGGAGGGCGATCTGGTGCGGGAATTCCCCCTGTGTTGCCTGCTGACCGTTGATGATTCGGCTCGACTGACCCGAGGGCATGTTCAGGTAGAGAAGGTCCGCGGATACCAGGCCTGAAATGTTAGAAAACAAACCGGTAAATTGTGTGCTCATATCAACTTCATGATTAAAACTATTGTGTATAGAAGAACTTGATTATTCGCATTTTTTTACGGAAACAAGAGTTTAAACAAGTAATTAACAAAACACGTCGAAAAGTGTTTTGTGTGACAGACAGTACTGTTGCTAATGAAAAAAGACGATTAAGTTTGTCCTATTACGAACGCAAGAGTATAATAACCTGAACGTAAGGCTACAAATACTTATTTATTCGAACCATTGAGGCTATGCTTAAAGTTATAACAATTATTTACATTATAACATGTACATAGTTACTTGAAGAAAATATTTCTAAATAAAAGACACGAACCACAGCCGTCATAAATACGTGAGTAATCTTTAACATAAGAAGTATAACTCCCCGAAGGCGATCGTAGCGATGACAACAAGTTTCGCATCCATTTTCTCTTACCGTTAATCCCCTACTCTGAATAAATGCGCCGAGACAGCGGTCACTTTTATACGCTGACGACCCCGAAGTCGTGGCCACTCTTGAAAGGGACACGCCATCTTGACGTCTTAAAAGGAATTGTAAGGGCCATAGTCCAAGGTGTTCACCCACTCGTGTTTGATAGCTTGTCCGTTTTCGCGATAGACCAAGACCCTGGCTCCGTTGAGATGGACTGACCTGATGCCATATTGACATATCCAATACCGGGTATATAATGCAGGACTATCGTTATCAAACTCGAGTATAATTAACCGAGTTAAAAACGGGCGCATTTACAACTTACAGTCATTTTATATTGCCACGTAGGCTTGCCGCGCTAAATTACCGAAACAGTAATTTCGGTACGTTGGTTAAGGTTCATGGTGGGGATAAAATTCATTAAAACTTCGCTTTGGTTTTTCTTCATTCAGTGTGGTACAATATGGTCAAACTATATATCATTTTAAAGCTTAAGACGGATAGAATAACATAAACACATTTTTGACATTCAATATTTGTGTGCTTTATTCATATTTTGGTTTAAAACCAATACATTTTTACACTAATTTACAAAATCACAATCTAAAGTTAGGAAGGATATGCACTACCTTCAGTTGAATAAATACAAAGCTATATACATATACAAGGTCAAGTTAGCAATATTTCACAGAAAATTATTGTCATAAAACAACAAATGAGTTTTTATTCAACTGCCTTATTTGGATAAATTTCCTAAACAAAGTTCTAAAAATAACTAAAACGTAACTACTTTTTAAAAATCCAGGTATGGTGGATAATAAGAGTCACAATTCTATTTCAAAGGCTTATCAATTTTGTTATTTACCTCTCAACCAAATTGCAAATTTTAAACCATCTCAAATTGAAATAGATTGCAGACGACATATAAAATTGTAAAGGAATATAAAGAAATTGGCAAACCGATTGATTTTATATTTCGATTCCTTCTACCCATTTTGAAAGCGTGGCCATCGCTGTGCTCCGTAGAAAAACGTGCAAAACAAATCGGTCGAAACCACGTGCAGTGGTGAGAAAACCGGGTATGTGTATACACATACCTGAGAAAACACATATCGTATGTTGACAGTTGGGTGGCAACTAGTAAAACAACTATTAACATTAATCAGCAAGAGATCGCACTAAATAACAGAAATGACCACGTAGAGATATCATCACTTACCCTATTTCAAATATTTTCCAGCTGAAAATTGTCCCCCACACGTCTTTTTTAGTTTATTTGTATTGTTTTTCTGGAGCCGAAGTGCATCTCACAGAATATCCATCCAATTTCCGTTGTTTTCACTTTCGTTATTAAAAACTCCGTTTAAAAGAATTATTTCTACTTTTAGATTGTTAAAGCGATGTATTATTATATATGATCATTATAATAGTATACCGTGATGAATTGAACGGAGTTACGTATCGATCTTTCTGTCAGTCTGTAAGCGTACTATTTTATGCGCAATAATATAAGTAATGTGATTCGACAACGATTGTAAACATTGGTGAAATGCTTCTTACATAGTTATTCTTTTGAGTGTTTATGAGGTCTGATCGTGCAGTTTGCAAACATCAACGGAAAGATTACAATTCAATGCATTTGTCATCGTCAACCGTTTGGAATGTCAATTAGGCGATGAGTGAGATTTTAGCATGTTTCTTTCTATTTTATTAATTTAAAAATGGCTGCCCCCATGGTGATGAAATGACATGTGTTCGAGTTTTAATATATCTAGATATGTAAACTTATTTTACTATTTAAGCGTAACTTGCCCTCGTCAATATCGATATTAATCACTAGTTATATAATTTTCCGCCGAAATACGTGGAATAAACATGATTCAGATTTTTGAAAATAATGTATATTTTATTGTTAAAATCGCTTTGTATTTTGATTGATTTTGTGGATGTTATGATACGTTGATGTACACAATTGGTAGCAATTTGAAGGAAAAACATCCTTTAAAGCATATATGTATACATTTTCAATGTGGCACTCTTCCTTTAGTCAAATTTGAGTTCAATGCTAGGGGTCCCACATTTTTCAAATTGAAGCCTCTACATGAACCTTAAAACGTTAAAAGACATGCTACGTTTTACTATCGTGTTAAGTTCATTGGGTTTTTTTACACATGGGTATTTTTAATAGTTTATATAAACAATTAATGATAAGTGGCACCAAATCTCAAAATTCAACGGCCGTAAAAAGAATAAGGCACAAGATTGAAAACAAAATGTTCAAAAAATGCCAACGCCATTCCGGTTCAATTCTCATTATTCGAATTAACGTTTTTTTTCCGATAAGAGAATAAACGTTGCTTGATTAATTATGCTTAAATCATATTGCACAAGCATACATACGCGTACGGTCTCTCGCCACACACCCACACATCTATGTATGCACACACCAGAAAGTAAAATATTTCAATAAAAAAATTCGTCAGTGATTATGAAATTAGAGTCACTTTTTAAAAGACGCGCTTAATAATTTCAGTAAAACAATTTGCGCGGGAGCTTAATCATCATTAAAACTAGAAACAATATTTATCCATTTGCTTCGCTTTCTAAGGTTTGCAATAGATATGCACGTCATAACTTCTGTAGAACAAGGCAGACCTTTCAGAAAATATCATGCTAATAATTATGGACATCAATATTTAAATGGTAAAAAAACCTGTTCGCTCGCCTTATCATCCTTCATGAACTTGTGTGTGAGGAAAATTTCTTGACCAAAATGGATAACCAGTTAAATAAATGACTCAGTTATACCTATAGATTAAATAGATAGGTCATTTTAGCCTTTTCCATTTCCTAAGTTAACAATTTTCATAAGATCTGCACGAACCTGGATGAAAATATTTTAAAATTAAAGATTATCTAGGCCAAGTTCGTTTGCCCAACAATAATTGTACATTTATACGCATTTTAGCTGTTTTCCGCTCTCGTTCGCTCGAACCGTTAAACCGTGGTGGTTTGATCTAAAGTGTTGTATGAGATGTGTAAGTTAGTATTTCAGGCCGACCTGTTATACGCACTCTTCGGACTTTCTTAATTTAATTGTTTTATTGTAGCCGGTAATTTCGAATGCGTCAATCGTGAAACATCGACTATCTCCGTTATCCTCCGTTATATTTTAGATTGCACTAATTCAAGGCCACAGAGGTGTAGTTGATCTAATGTCCGCCTATCGACCGGGAGGTCACGAGTTCGATACCCACCGTGGGAGCGTTCTTTAGATTTTCCCCAAAGACACCAAGTACTTGTTCTGGGCCAAGGAAACAGACACGAGAGCGTTTATATAGGCCTTAGGCTTTCGATGCAATCGAGCTAAAATAAATAGGTATATACTATTGCACTTCTGCAGTAAATATGTGTTATATGAAAGCTTCTTAATATTACAATGGTCCTTCCCGAAATGTCGAATGGTACATGATGCGTTTTCCTTCTGTTTATATATTTGCTGCAACGATTCCTAAATTTACTGCGTTTTGTACCAACATAACTCAGCATGCAACTTGCAGACTGTGCTAAACACTGCGTTGTATACCAACCACACACAAAAGGTGAAACAACTTTTGATTTTCATATGTGTCGAGTTCCTTCTTGCTTTGTGCATGACCTACATTTGTATTGCTTAAATCGATTCCGCTTATAATGTCCTTTAAGACAACACGAGGTTATGAGGTGTAAAGATGTACAAAAGGTTGCATTTATTTTCGCTTATTTTCGCTATGTTCTGTTCTGTTAATCTTCACCGCCAGAAATGACGAACCCCAGCAGTTGCTTGGAGTATATATAAAATTTGAATATCACACCTTCATCCAGAGTATTCACTATTAACGCAGCTTATTCACGACATAGTACATCACAATGCACGTATATACACACACCATTTACTACACAACATTTACTATAGCAGTGCAGAAAAGAAAAATAACTAAAATAACTACAATGAAATAAAATAAATTGTCTAGACCACACGTTATTAGCTAAGAAGTCCATGGTTACAATTGTTTCTAGGGTATATATATCTCAGTGTGTAGAAAGAAGAACAATCTTATCACGTGAAATTCCAGTGCACCCTGTTTTTCTCTAAGTCGGGGTTGATTTGCGATAATAGTTGACCAGTCAATAAGAGCCTGGGTCAATAGTGTAGGGGAGTATATGTTTATGGTGACACGAATAGAGTTCAAAATATTCCATATTTCACACATATTAAACTGGGTCTCTCACATGTTTTAACGCAGGACGCTGTAGAAGAAAGTGTTTCACTGTTTCGTCAGCCTCTTGACAGTTCGGGCACACTGTATTAATTGCGTATTGGTTAAAACGGCTCCTGTTCACCTGGAGTATGTATGAGCCAGTAAGTAGCCTAAACCTCACTGGTAGTCTGGTAACTTCAAGTGCAGAAAGACGTCCAACTTGTAGCACACAGGGTGAAGCTTGTCAGTGGTGTATTCAGTGTTCATGAATTTTAGGGAGGTATAGGTGGAGGCTATTTTGTCAATATATTGTTTCCAGTAAATGACTTTAGTTCTATGTATTTTCGATCTCCACTGGGACTTGTTAAGGGGCTTTTCTAGATACTCATCAGCCTCTCCTAGTTCGTACTTCGCAAGAAGAGGTCGCGCACAGTTAATCCAGGATGCTGATTTTCCTGATTTCACAGAGAGCTGTCTCAGAAGAATTTGCCGTTCAGTACTTGTCTCACTTTGACCACATATATTGTTAAAAAGGTTAAGAATGTTCAAGTGGTAGATAGCTTCAATTGGCAAAAGCCCTGTCAAGATAAACCCACAGGGATCAGCAGTTTTGTTGGTAAGAGACAGTAATTGTTTAATTTGTTTTTCGTTGGAAGAGTTCAAGCTGGTTAATTAGAGTTCTTTTTGGGGTAAATATTTCTATGCCATAAGTGAGGACAGGTAACACGAAACACTTGTATATATCCAGCATTGACTTATGGTCCAGTCCATTGTGACCATGCAGACCACTTCCAAAAAGACTGTACAGTGCTCGCCTTGCCTTCGAAATGTTTCCTTCAATATTCACTTCAGCGGTCTCACATACTGATGTTGTCCTTGTTATTCCTAGATGAATAAACGAATCTACTGAATTGAGGTTTGGATCTCCCAGTTTGAAGTTAATGTTTGTACTGCCGCAGCTGTTCGTTTAGAATGTTTTTTTATTTAGGGCTTCAGTTTTAGTGGTTTGGAGAAGGTAACGTTTTACATTCGCAAAAGTGTGGGACATGTCTATTAAGAGCTGCATGTCTCCATGGTCTCTACCAATCAGACATGTGTCGTCTGCGCATGCAGAACTATTGAAATGTACAGTGCCGATGCGTCCACCACGTCCAGTGTCCGCTAACCTGTCTAGCAGCGGATTGACATACAATTTATAGAGGTCCGTTGAGAGGATCCCTCCATGTCGTACGCCTTGGGATATACTGAAGGGATCGCTAATGTGAGACTTGTACTTGATAACACTGGACGAGCTTTCGTGAAGGGATTTCATGAGGAGCCAGTGTCCGTCACTTATATCTGCATGGTAGAGTCTTCGCAAAAGTTGTGAGTGATCTGCCACGTCGAATGCAGACTTAGCGTCAAGAAGCACAACATGGGCTGGTGTTTTCATGTCGGTACACTCGCGGCAATACTCCTCAAGAATAAAGACAGCATTTAGTGGTGAGGACCCTGATGTTAAGCCTCGTTGCGTTGGGTTTCGCACATTCAAAATACAGTCTTGAATTCTGTTCCTTATGACAGTCTCGATTACTTTACACATAGTAGGCAAAACTGTTATTTCTGAATAATTGCCCACCTCCGTAGGGACACCCTTCTTCTTGAACACCGGGGATAGAATACTGTACCTCTTTTTAAACATGTAGGTATATCTTTTTTCTTAAAGATAGTGTTAATGATTGCAAGTATACGAGTTTTTAAAATATCTGGGCCAAATGCAATATGATCAATGTTCACACCAAAGATGTCTGCCGTCTTGCCTTTATGTATAGTTTTCGGGGCTTTTTCAAATTCATCTATTGTCACGTGATTCACTGGGCAGTTGGATACAATGCCGGCTATAACTGATTTTTCATCTTTCACCTGGATATGGTAGATTTCATCAAATTCTGTATTCTTTGAGTTCATTGCTAATTGCTTGAAACGCTCTTTGAAACCCTCTAAAATGCTCTCTGTTCCGGAATATCTTGTCTCACCTACGTATAAGTCTTCGACATCTTGTTTAAGTGTTCCTCTTTGCTTATTTATCAGCTTATAAAAAGTTTTTTATCACTTGATCTAGAGTCTATGATCTCTTGCTTGTCATCAGTTATTTTCTTGGCTGTGCTTATTCTACACAAACGTCTAAATTCCTTTTTAGCATGCTTTCTTTCAGCAAATATTGGGTCATATGGGTCATTTTTACTTACATTTTCTTTCCACTGTTTATTTATTGTTCTCAAATTCTTAAGGGACTGTGAGATTTCTAAATTCCATACAGCTAGTTTACGCTTTGTATTTCTATTTCTTTTCTCCTGGTACTTCTATTGCTGCATCACACATTATGTTACAGATTTCAGTAGATGCCTTCTCTATCGAAATTGTCGTATCAGTGACGTCTTTATCCAGCTTAGAGGCGACTAGTTCAGCGTAAGCTTATTTGTTCAAAATGTACCACTTAACGTTTGCAACAGTAGACGTTTTGGTACTTTTAGTATCATTTGTAAATGTATCAGTCAGCTCAATTTTTATGGTAGCTAAGATTGGCACATGGTCCGACACATTTGCCACTACTGGGAAAATTTCTTTCTTCTTATACAGAAAAGGTAGGAGCGTTTCCTTTCAGAAGTTTGTACACTGAGGTCAATATTTAAATCTCCTCCTATCAAAATGTAATGAGAGTTTCTATACTTGGAGGCAATTTCAAACAGTTCATCGACAATTCCACAGAAATCATCAGTACTAGTACTGTACCCACGGCAGGGCATGTAGACGCACACAATAAGTGTGTTCGTTTTACGAGAGTTCCTGCTGCCTTCAATTTCTTAATAAGGGCAGAATCAACATTGAGGGTGTAGGGCCGGGCTTCCGTATCTATAATTGGACCCGCTTGGGGCACTACTGGAACAAGCGTAGCCATGATTAACGGACACAGGGAAAAGTACGAGTAAATTGTTCGGTTTGTTTTGTGAAAACAGGACTTCTTAGCTGTCTAATTAATTGCGTGCCTAAACTAATTGTACACCGTGAGCAAAGCCAAAATTCTAGAATAGTAAAAAGAATGTAAAATCTAGTAAAACAGTGTCTTATAATTTTAAAAATCATAAGATAGGTATGAGGAAGCGTCTAGAAAAACAAAATCTCTCTGGTTAAACACACTGTATGCGCACAACAAATGTCAGACAGACAATTGACAGACTTAAAAATTTCTAAAACATTTTAATTGAAATTTACGAGAATCAATATACTTTACGAAGTTATAATAAATTGTTCAGTTTGTCTTGTGAAACAAGGACTTCTTGGCTGTCTAATTAACTGCGCGCCGCCTAAACTAATTGTACACTGTGAGCAAAGCCAAAATTCTAAGATAGTAAAAATGTTAAACTAGTAAAACAGTGTCTTAAAATTTTAAAAGTCATAAGAT
The DNA here is from genome assembly GCF_020536995.1 of Dreissena polymorpha. Classification (NCBI taxonomy): domain Eukaryota; kingdom Metazoa; phylum Mollusca; class Bivalvia; order Myida; family Dreissenidae; genus Dreissena; species Dreissena polymorpha. The sequence continues at coordinate 802,318 of NW_026273322.1, read as the reverse complement.
AAGTATGAGTAAGCGTCTAGAAAAAACAAACAAAATCTCTCTGGTTAAACACACTATAGACGCACAACATTTGTCAGACAGACAAACGGACTTTAAATTTCTAAAACATTTTAATTGAAGTTTACGGCAACCAATTTACTTTACGAAGTAAGAACAAATTGTTCAGTTTGCCTTATGAAACAAGGACCTCTTGGCGGTCAAATTAACTGCACGCCGCCTACATTAATTGTACACTGTGAGCAAAGCCAAGATTCTAAGATAGTAAAAATGTAAAACTAGTTAAACAGTGTCCACCCTGAGAAGTGCAGCATCCTGCGAGTTCACAGAAAACGATCTCCAATACTGCACAACTACACCCTCAAAGGCCATATACTTGCCAGTGAAGAGACGTCAAAGTACCTCGGGGTGGAACTGACAAAAGACATGTCCTGGAAGCCTTACATCCAGAACGTAACACGGAAAGGCAACAGCACGCTAGGATTCCTCCGCAGAAATCTAAGGATTGGCAACGAGAATGTAAAAAGTGCTGCCTACTTTTCCCTCATTCGCCCACACCTGGAATATTGCAGCACGGTCTGGAACCCATACCAGAAGGACCAGATTCACGATCTGAAGATGGTCCAGAGAAGGGCAGCCAGGTATGTGACGAACCGCTACCATAACACCAGCAGCGTCACATCCATGCTTGATCACCTGCAGTGGGAAACCCTGGAGTCACGGAGGACAAAGGCCCAGCTGACGATGATCTACAAGATATCAAACAATCTCATAGGCATCCCAGAAGCAAAATACCTCTCCCCAGGCTCAAGCATGACCCGGTCAAGCCATTCCATCAAGTACCTGCCTATCTCCACATCAACATCCTATTACAGGCATAGCTTTTTCCCGTATTTATACCGACCTGGAACAGCCTACCAGCCGCTGTTGCCGAGTCCCCTGACTTGGTATCCTTAAAGCAAGGATTTGCACCCTTAAGTTTCTAATCAAGCCGTCAGCGCCAGCTACAAAGTAACTCCAATGATTCCTCATCGCTGTGCCGGTTGAGGTTCAATCCTCTTCGCGGCCACCGTAGCCGGAGAGGCATGAGGGAGAGGGATGAAACGTAGCTGGGGACGCATCTGTACTGTCCTTCTGACTTTTAACTATCAAACTCTCCTCACTGTACTGTTTTCTCATTCTTTCTTTATCTTCTCACCACCCGTCGCATAATTGTCAAGTTTGGCGGCAGCGACGTACGATGTAGATGTAGATAAAACACAGTTTGCACACATAAAGACGCAAACGAAGACAATAGAGCACAGTAAAATGTCAAAATTTGTTTTCTTCACAGTTTTTCATCACAGCCGACCATGCCGTCGAACAAAGGACAAGAAATAAAATCTCAAAATAGTCTTAATAATACGGAGGAATCACTCAAATTTGAGCTCCGTCGCATTAATTGTTGTCCACGACTATCGTTCACTTGTTATTAAGAGCACTTACACAATGAAAAAACTAAAAAATGCATTTAAAAAAGTCATAAAATCATAAGATCTAAAAACCACGTCCTTTAAACACCGCCACCTTTCTTGGCAAACATGTTTTTGTGTACCAGCACCGTCCTTTTTGTCGCTATTACATTAAATTATAAAAGGAAAATATTTAGTGTATTGTTACCTCTAACTGGTATCCGGATTGCAAAATCCGAAGAAATGGCAACAAACCCAAAAGATGTGGTAAATTGTTTAATTATTAAATTAACCTGCTGGCAATACATGTTATAACTCACAGCTTTTTGGTGCAAACATGCTGAACTTACTGTACCGATTTTTACCTTTATTTTTCACGGTATTGTTACATTCGTCTTCGAAAACGAAAATTAAGTTGTTACTGTTAGTTGGTTACCTGACACTCAGAACCTAAGAGAACGGTTTATAACACTGACAACACCTGTTAACTGAAGCTTACCCCGTATAAAAAGTCTAACTAAATGGTACCATACTTGTGTCATATTAAAAAATAATTATGTTGCACTTCATAAAAGTGCATGAGGGCTCTCAATAGGATTTTAAAACAGGAGTCCATGGACTCCTTCCTTGGAAAAAGTAGGAGTCCAAAAGGAAAAAGTAGGAGTCCAGTTGTATTTTGCACACATCTTCAAATTTTCAGCAAAATATACAGTGAGAACAGGCACCGTGTACTTAAACCGCCTGTCCGCGGTGTTCACTTTTCCCGATGGGTGACATTTCGCGGGGGACGGACATGCTACTGACTGCAGTGTTCAGCGAACATCTGAAATCGTCACGATTGCACGCTATCGTTAACGGGAACACCCATGATCACCACGATGACTTTCTTCCAACGTGTCTAGAACCCCTGTTTCTTATCCATAAATGTTAAATAAGCACGTGCACTATTAATTATTATGTTGGTCAGTACAAAAGCATACATGCCAGAATTTTTTAGGTCCAAAGCGGGACATTCCATCAAAAATTGTCGGGACATTTGATCAAAAAGCAGGACACCTATAATAACGACCTATCATTCCACCTTTACTGTAGTCAGTACTAACAAAAACTATTGATACTTTTATTCAAGACATAAAACATCTGATATGAAGCATGAAATCTAAAACATAACAATAACAGTTTTATGAAATAAGACAATAGCAAACAACGAATATAATATTCATCTTTTTAGAGTACAAAACCTGGAACATTACGACAACAATACTCATTATATTACTTTCAATGGCAAACATTAACGCAGGGGAGGCTATCCAGTTGTGATGTTTTTTTAAGCATGTATTCATGCGCAGTTTGTTACTTGTCAATTGTAGCGGCTTTATTGGAGTAGGGTCAAACTGTCATGCATAGCACCTCGTTGTTTTTAGCTTAATTGGAGTAGGGTCAAACTGTCATGCATAGCACCTCGTTGTTTTTATTACAATTACACCCAATTACACTAGACAGGATGGGTATCATTTATTGGACTGTTTGTTGCGATTTTGGTATATTGCACATTGGGATTATCCCGCTATTTTGGAACTAAAATGTAAAAGACTCATTAATGACGTAGAGTTAATTTTACAAAACAATTGTTTTGTAAACCGTTTCAAACAAAGACAAAAACAAACACATTTTCAACATTTATTTCATTATAATTCAACTATCGATAGCAATAAGCGACCACTATCTTGAAGACCAACATGGTGTGAATGCCTGATAAAATCAACAATTAGCTGATAAATCGCTGATAAGGTGTCATTAACAACACTGGTACACACGAGAAGTAGAATCGGATTGTTAATTGGGGGCAATTAAGGGATTAGCGGTGGTAAGTGTTAGAGAAACAGAGCTTGAATAGCGAATTTTATTGGGAACCTATAGACCTTACATTGTTTTTTACGAATGTCGGGACAAATCGTCTCATATCGGGACGCCGGGACAAAGGGCCCAAAAGCGGGACTGTCCCGCCGAGATCGGGACGTCTGGCATGTATGACAAAAGGCCTTTAGAAAACCGCCAACTGGGTCTTTGTTTTATTTCCCAAACAAACACCGAAAATCCAATATCGTATGTATTACAAAACACAAACTTAAGATCAGCACGTGTTGTCTGTCAAAACAATGATTGTATATGTCAGCAAACATATTGAAGTAATTCTCGTATATGATATCAGAAACGGGACTTGCTTTAAACATTTACAATTGCGATATTTATTTTCATAAGATTTGCTGAAAACAAATTAGGACCAAACAAAGGTACACATACAACACAAAATAAAAATAATAATGACAAATTAAATTAAAAAACAGTTTATTTTCAAAAAATCGCTTTAACTTTCTCCCGATTTCCAGAAAATGACTTATACATGTTGAATGAAATCTAGATATAGATGACGCTGTTCATTGGTCGTTGTAAAAGAATATTCATGAACAGTACACGGCACTTTTTGTGCAATCAGATACAGTAAGTTTGCCCTCGTCAAATTAATGTGCAAACTATAAATATTGCACATGCTTTCTAACACCAGATATATTGCATCTAGCTCGGATTATGAACCGTTAGCTCTGCCCATTCTAACGTTTTATTCAACAAAGTTATCTCAGGTGTAAATGAGCTTGATATTAATTGGTCCAGCTAGCATGTGCGCTCCCATAACAAAGAGGTCTATGGTGCAGACCGGGTTTCGCTTTTTGTTTAATTGGTTACGCTGAAAATGAAACCACATCAAAAACCAGTCCGGATTTGAATGGCGGACAATTTCAGTACATTTCAGCTGCTGGATATGACGCAATTTTCGATATTTTTATACATTTTTATAGCAAAAAAACGTTTGTACCAGGGACTCTCGATTGGTTTGGGACATGCGTCCCTTTTTAAATTTATGCTTACAAATAGGCATAATTAAGCGTTTCCAAGAGCCCTGTACATGTATCACACCTTATGTACCAGTCCGTTTTAGTTGCAATAATATAACTCCCAGCTATTGACCCTCTGGGTGGCTGGGAGTTGCAACTGACAACCCGATTCTCCATAAAAATTGCCACCTAGAATTCGGGCGGCAGTTTAATCCGAAATATAAGCCACATAAACTATTTTCTGGCATAAAAAACACAAATAGATTGTAAATATGTCCGTAATGCGCAAATAAAAACAACTTACATGATATGTTATGCTCGCAACATATTGATATTAATCCAAAGTTTCAAAGACGTCAACTGTTCTTTTAAATGTATTTGTTTTTGCAATGGACAAAGCCGAGTTATTCCGAATTTGAAAATACGCTAAAGATTATCTCCGTAATCCTCGTCGAGATATATCTAGTGTCTAATATACCAATCGTAATATACCGACTATATCCCGAACATCCGAAGATTGATCGAATCGGCAATTCAAAACTTCGGCTTTCGGTTTGATAGCGGTTTTTAGCTCTACTGGCCAAAGGCCTAAAGAGCTTATGTCATGATGTGGTTTCCGTCCTCCCCCCGTGCATGCGTACATTAGACTTTTTCTTGTTTACGCGATAGATTAAGTCCACAGTTTTCATGCGATACTTTTCAAACTTGTTCAGTGTCTTTATATTAATAAGGATTCGAACCCTATTGAAAATAGGTTACATCAGAGTAAAAAGTTCAGAATTATCTCCCCTTGAATTTGAGAAAATTGTGAAATAAGGCTTGTTTAAGCATTTAAGTCCACAGTTTTCATCCAATTATTTCCCAACTTGCACAGTGTCTTTATCTGAATGATGGGTCAAACCCTAATGAAAATGAGCAATATCGGAGTTATAAGTCCAGATTTACATGTATCTCCCCATGAATTTGAGAACAAAATGAAAATTCAGTTTTTTTATGTGATAAAGTCCATAATTTTCATCCAATTCTTGGCAAACTTGTCTTTGTATCAATGAGGACTCAAACCCTTCTGTAAAAAAAGAGCAATATTGAAGCAATAAGTCCAGAATGACTTCCCCTTGAATATGAGAAAATTTTGAAATCCCGCTTGTTTACGCAATTTATTCCACAGTTTTCATCCAATTATTTCCTAATTCGCACAGTATCTTTATAACAATGAGGACTTGAACCCTGTTGAATATGAGCAGTTTCGGAGAAATAAGTACACAAAACTCTCCCCTTGAATTTGAGAAAATACCATGTTTGCATTATTAAGTACACAGTTTCCATCTTATTCTTTCCAAACTTGCACAGTGTTTATAGCAGTAGAGCGATTCAGGCCCTCATGGGCCTCTTGTTGTTTAAAGTTTTTTTTTTTTGTATTTCTCCACAATTCACTTGAAAATTGATAGCAGTAATAACAGGTATTGCGTTTGTAACGATGTATTAGGTTGATTGAACTCGATTTTATAGACATACGTGAGACATAATTTTTTGTCATGAAAAAATGGGTTAACAAGAAGAACTCTGAGCTGTACGTATGTACTTATTAAAGCTCAGAGCATTCAAGAAGAACTACAGTCCATTAAAATTTTAAGTACCGGCACATTTAGTCTTATTTATAAGACGCGCAAAGAATTTAGAGATACTTTTTATATGGGCTAAATTCGTTGGAACGTCTTATCGGAGAAAAGTCCATTATGTGTTGGACACCAGAAAGTTCAAATTTTCATCAATTTGCGTAAAATTGCAAAATAACATTACCAACTCATCATGTTTTAGTTCAGAAGTCCATTTTTATCTCAAGTATCTTCGCATTGAAGTTAGAAAGGCATAAATTCTTCAGTTAAACTTCTGCTTAAATTGCAAAACAATCACTGACCTGTTGCCATGTCATGAAACTGATTTAAATATGAACCAATCAGAAGAAGGCGTTACGGTGTTACGTGTGCGCGTAATTTTATTTAACATGAGCTTTTAACACCAACTTTCACCTAAGTAGATCTATTATGCTCATTTTTGTCAATTTAATAAGCATATGTTCAAAACAGATAAGGTGCAGTTTCTATTCACTCTTCTAAGTTTCAGCAACTTTTTATGCATGTCTTTTTCGCACCTCTGTCTGTGTTGTTTTATCTACTTACATTTTACGTTAGATAGGACGGTATACTGTACGATCTGTATTACTATTATTTATGAACCGTATAAAAATAAAAGATGTTATTTATTTCAGAACTTTTTAATTGTCACTTTAGAAAAAAACAAAGCTTAATTAATCCAGAAAAGTATAATAACATCGGTTTTCTATATACCGCTCTGCACCACAACAGACGGACGCAAACTGTATTTTACGCCGTTCATTCTTCCACATGCTTTACATCGAGATGTGTTATCGATTTATATCAACACAGCGAGCGAATCGAAAGATATTGCAAGTTTGAACAGTGGTTGGATTTAAATTGCTCAGGCGTGCAAACTTTAAAGTGTCATTACATAATTTTTATGGAACATTATCGAGAAATGAATTATCTACATAGGTATGTAAATATTATTGCAATCTGTTGATATTTAGTGTCTAATATCGGAGCTTTCCAACATTGTTTGAATGCTTCCCCGGTTGTACGCTCCAAATATTACCCATATAAAAAGTAGCTTAATATTTGAGAGTGTCAACAAGTTGGACTACCGGCACATTATGTACCTCTATCGGACACTTTATGTACCATATATATAATAAATACTGATAAATCATATATAGTTTAATATGAATGTGTGTTATTAATGAAATGTATGGTAGTTTCTTGTTGAGTCTGGGGTTCTTGTTGAGTCGTGGTCTGTGGTTTTAGAGATCACTTGAAATGACACACGCTGCAGTTCAAACATTTTCTTTCTTTAATCATGTTCACAAAAAATTAACTGGTGGTGTCATCAAAGGACGTTTATTTGTGGCATAAATAAAGAAAATAGGTATGTAATTATAAAATTATCACGGTCATTTTCAAATTAAAAATCAAAGGGAGGATAAAGAGAAGGTTTTCATGGGTTATCGAGTATTTAAGGTAAGTGTTGTTGCTCAATTGTTAAAGTGTGTATATGTGCTCAGTGCCCTCGTTTGGCACTTTTTACTGCCGAATATCGGCGGCTTCCCCCATGAAAAAAGTATATTTTTCCCCTTTTTTAGCTAAAAATTCCCCCTCCAAAATTTTTTTTTTTTTTTTTAATTTTATACCTATGTTGCCAGCTTGTATCATGCTACTAACCTTTGATTAAATGTATATTTATGTAAATCACATTAAAATATAGCAATTTTAGGTGTTGAATGGTTGGTGAAAAGATCTTCTAAAATTCCCCTTTTCGCCAAAAATGACGCGAAATTCCCCCTCATGAGGGATGTGGGTGGCTTCACCTGGCGGCAAGAGAGGGCCCTGGTGCTTTTGATATTTAATATGTAAAACCATACCAACATCATGGCAGACACTATGTTTTCTTGTATTTATTGTGTTACCAATGTCACTGACGATGAAGCTATTTCGTGTGATAATTGTGAGAGATGGCAGCACAGGAGATGCAAAACTGGTAAGCTAACTTAAATTATTATATAATCCTGTATGAAATAAAATAATTTTGTTGCCAAAAAAAGAGAAAAAAAATTATACATTTTATTAGCTCACCTGATTGCTGATTTTATGAGTGGTCTTTGTCCGTTGTACGTCCGTCCGCCCGTCGTCCGTCCGTCCACATTTGTTCGTAAACACTCTAGAGGCCACATTTATTGTTCGATCGTCATGAAACTTGGTCAGAAGATTTGTCCCAATGATATCTCGATCGAGTTCGAAACTGGGTCATGCTGGGTCAAAAACTAAGGTCACTAGGTCAAAAAAAAGAAAAACCTTGTAAACACTGTAGAAGTCACATTTCTTGCCTAATCTTCATGTCACTTTGTCAAAATGTTTGCCTGAATGATATGTTGGTTGAGTTCAAAAGTGGTTCCGGTCCAATGAAAAACATGGCCGCCAGTGGGCGGGGCAGTTTTCCTTATTTGGCTATAGAGAAACCTCTAGAAGTCACAATTTTTGCCCAATCATCATGAAAGTTGGTCAAAACATTCATTTCATTGATATCTCGGACGAGTTCCAAAATGGTCCAGATCGGTGAAAAAACATGGCCGCCAGTGGGCGGGGCATTTTTCTCTACATGTATAGAGTGAAAACATGTACACACTCTTGAAGTCACATTTTTTGCCCAATTTTCATGAAATTTAGTCAAAATGTTTGCCTTAATGATATGTTGGTCGAGTTCAAAAATGGTTTCGGTCCATGCAAAAAACATGGCCACCAGTGGGCGGGGAATTTTTCTCTCTATGTATATAGTGAAAACATGTAAACACTCTAGAAGTCACATTTTCGGCCCAATTTAAATGAAATTTGGTCAGAACATTTATTTCCTTGATAAGAGAGTTGAGTTCGAAAATGGTTCCAGTCAGTTGAATAACATGGCTGCTGGGGGGGGGGGCAGTTATTGAACAGCTATTGAACATTTTAGAAGTCACATTATTTGCCAAATCTTCCTGAAACTTGGTGAAAAGAATGGTTTTATATATATCTCAGATGAGTTCGCAAATGATCCCAATCGGTAAAAAAACATGGCTGCCAGTGGGTGGGGCAGTTTTCCTTTTGTGACTTGAGAGAAACCTTGTGATGGAACACTATAGAAGTCACATTTTATGCCTAATCAATCGTAAAACCTAGTCAATACCTTGGTTTTATTGATTTCTTGGACAAGTTGGAAAATGGCTCAGATTGGTGAAACACACTTTTTAGCTCACCTGATTGCTCATGTAAGCGAGGTTTTAGGATTGGTCTTTGTCCGCTGTCTGTCCGTCCATATTTGGTTTGTAAACACTCTAGCATTCACATTTCTCAAGTGTTCTTTATCAAAGTTGCTGAAAGATCTCCGTCAAGTTTGATAATGAGCAAAATCACATAATTAATGCCATAATTATTGCCCTTAGATTATCCAAATTTGCATTATATTATACAAAATCCTTGTAAACACTAGAGGTCACAATTTTGTTTCAGATTTTATGAATCTTGGTCATAATATTTATTTTTGTAAGCAAAGTTTGATGTTTGGTAACGGGAGTCAACTCAAAATATAGGTAACCAGGTCAAACCGTACAAAAACAAAGACACTCCATATGCCAGAGTTTTGGTTCAATAATGATGAAACTTGACCAGGATGTTTGTCTGGACAATATCTAGGTAAAGTTTGACATTTGGTAAAGATTGAATTATCCGACTCCTCTCAGGTGAGCGCACTAGGGCCATCTTGGCCCTCTTGTATTAATTATTACAATGTCATTATAACAATTTTTATCTCGGCTGTTTTTGGAGAAAACCCAAGGTATTGTCATAGCAAGCTCATTGTTTCGTTTCGTCAACGTCGTGCTAAAACCTTTACATTTTGTCAAGGTTTTTAACATTAGCTCTAAAATCAAAGTGCTTCAACCTACAACTTTGAAACTTGGTATGTAGCTGCACCCACAGGTGGTTAGCGTGTGGCTATGATATTAATTAGTGAAATTATCATTTTGAATGATAAATAATAATAATCATATTATAACGAAAAATCAACTTTTCTGAAAAAAAAAATTCACTATCAAATATATATATAACGAGGTATCCAACTCAAAATCACCCGAAAACGGGGTGCATCGCTTTGAACAGCCATAGCTTCATCAATTGTGCAGGGATTTTCACGATCTTGGTCTTATTCAACACAGAAATGAATTTCCTTTCTGGAAATGTACATGTTTTGCAATATTGTTACAAATGCTTAGTCAACTTTTAAGAAATAACACGATACACAACTTGCGTGACCTAATCAGACAGCCGACCATGCAGCCGACGAACCAGCCGACCATGCAGCCGACAAAGATCATGCAGCCAACGTAATTCACAATAAAAATCGAGGAAGAGACACATGGATTCACCCGAAGGAACTTGCACAGCCGTTCCTACCATCAGAGCTCATACTAGGAGCCTACAAAGAACTACAGATGCACGCGGCGTGACTCACAGTTCAGTTGGTGTCAAAGCAGATGGTGATGAGGAATCACAGACAGAAGTACAAGAAGCTAAATGACAAACTCTTTGACATGTGGGACCGATACGAGAACGAGGATAACTACACCACATCGAAGCTGCTCCGGGAGTCAAGCCATCTGGTTGAACAGGACCTATTCCGGCCAACATTGAGGACTATGGCGAGGATTAAGAGTGAAGAACTTATTTAAGTGTGACATGACGTAAAAACTGTAAAATATGATGTGATAAATGTACTGTGTTAAATTTGTACTATGTATATTGAAGTATTTGTACTGTTTGTGAATGAATAAATAAAATGTTCTTTGCTTCTCATGTGTTATTTCTATGTACTATGATGTATGTTTGTAATTGTACTGTTTGTTAAAAAATAAATAAAATAATTTCCCTTATTTTATGAACTTTTCATGGGTTATTTTTTATGCCCCTGGATCGATAGATCGGGGGTATATTGTTTTTGTCCTGTCTGTCTGTCTGTCTGTCTGTGTCTGTCTGTCTGTCTGTCTGTCTGTCTGTCTGTCTGTCTGTCTGTCTGTCTGTCTGTCTGTCTGCCTGCCTGCCTGCCTGCCTGCCTGCCTGCCTGCCTGCCTGCCTGCCTGCCTGCCTGCCTGCCTGCCTGCCTGCCTGCCTGCCTGCCTGCCTGCCTGCCTGCCTGCCTGCCTGCCTGCCTGCCTGCCTGCCTGCCTGCCTGCCTGTCCAAGACTTTTACCTTGGTTAAAGTTTTATAACTTTTGCAATATTGAACATACCATGGAGCTGCTCATTTTGTGTGGTGAAAAGTCAAGGTCAAGGTCATCCTTCAAGGTCAAAGGTCAAATATCATTGTATTTTTCTTTCCTATAACTTTAACCTTCGTTAGTGTTTTATCATAACTTTTTTAATATTGAACACAAAAACTTCATATTTTGCATGCATGTGTATCTAGTGGAGCTGCACATTTTGAGTGGTGAAAGGTCAAGGTCATCCTTCAAGGTCAAAGGTAAAAAAAAATCATTTCTCCATTCAATCTCTTACTTACTTCTCATGGAGCTGCACATTTTGAGTGGTGAAAAATCAAGGTCAAGGTAAACCTTCAAGTTCAAAGGTAAAAAAATTAAAAAAACATAAATTCTCATAACTTTTAATGCCCCTGGATCGAATGATCGGGGGCATATTGTTTTTGGCCTGTCTGTCTGTCATTCTGTCCCAAAACTTGAACCTTACAGTAAAGTTTTGCAATAACTTTTGAGATATTAAACATAGCAACTTGATATTTGGCATGCATGTGTATCTAATGGAGCTGCACATTTTGAGTGGTGAAAGGTCAAGGTCATCCTTCAAGGCAGGGACCTATACAAACAAAGGGATTAGCAACCTCGCGATATCCCGTTACAGCACGCAAAATAAACCGGTGCGCGAGATCAGGGACCTATACTTTAATCTCGATCGATTGGTCCCGGTGTAGCGATAATAAACCGGTGCGCGAGATTTGATAATCTCGATCGATTGGTCCCTGTGTAGCGATAATGCGGCTACACGATATCGATTGCGAGGGATTTCGCTTATTTAACGCGTTACGTTTTTTCGGATTCAAATTATATTATGTTAAATAAACAAGTACCTATTCGTTTAATTGTTGCGTTGTTGATCTCAAAATCAATCATTAATTAGTCTTATTATTACGCAGTATGTCAAATGGGCACCCAATTATCGGACTCTTTGATGAATATTAATTGCCGGTTGTTTCGCCAGGGTTAAATTGCCGTTGTTTATCGCACGTATGTGCATGTAAAAAAGACCGGTCTTTTAATAGAATTAAAATGTTACCATGTTTTGTTTAAAATAGCAACATTATCAAGACATGTTAAGTGCAAACAACTCAAAATGTATAATTGTTCTTTTAACCTCCGACGCAGCAAATTTTCGAATGTCATTTTAATATTTATTTGGACTCCCTTAAGTCATAGTGAACGTTGGAATTCATGGAATTTACTGAAAATGTCTTCTAAACATAAAAATTTCCTTTCATGGGATGACGACATAGATTTAGATTTGGTATAAGGTTATTATACTGATGATGAGGCAAACAATAAATCGCAAGCAAGCACGAAAGAGCTGTGCTATATTTGTCCTGTTTGTGGTGCGGAGTATAAAAGTGTATCAGGATTTCGAGGTCATGTCATAAAAAAACATTAACAGAATTTACGAGGTAATAAATATTGGATGCATTTTTTTAGTTCTGCATTTTGCGTACAAACCAAACAAAAAACAAGAAAGGTTTTCGTGTTTTAGTAGTTCTATATATATATATATATATATATATATATATATATATATATACTCATGTTTTATTCGTTTTATTATCATATATATCTCGAACAATCAATATATAAAACAACATTAATAAATCAAATCCTCGCACATGCAAGTAAGATATCCAAAACAGTGGACACATGATACGGTGTAATAATGATGAGACAATTGAATCAGGCATTTACAGTTACTAGTAAATAGTGTGTACAAAGGAGTTTAGTGTTTTATTCCTTTAATTATTTTCAAAGAAATGAATATAGAACGTGTTGTAGAATGGTTTTAACAAAATTATGGACAAAGATTTAAATGCAGTTAATAGAACATAAAAGTTTATTCTGACTTAAGCATGTTAAGCTAATCGTCATTTACATTACATTTACAATAACAGCATGCTTTTGAAGTAAATACAAATCATGCATCACTTCGAAAAAGTTCCTTTTACAATATAAGGAATAAACATGTTTTCGTGAGAATGTTAATATTGTTAATACATAGTGACCTGTCTGTACCAAAGTTCATAAGTGAAAAATATAATTATTAAATGACTTTTTTTAAACAAGAATTACATACATTAATATAAAATTAGGACACATATAAGAAAAAAATATGATCCCTGCATATAACTGCATAAAGTATATACTTGCATTGTTTTTTCATTCGTAATTTTTTTTTTTAGAAATGTAGAATTGAGTAATACTGACAATGTAAAAGCTGTATGATATACCTCTACCTATGCTACACTTAATTGTAGTTAAGTATAAGTAAAATCCCTGTGTTGACAACCTATACTAAAGCAAAACTATAGTTTATGTATAGCGATATGGTTCCTTAGAGTATATAAAGTACAATCATTTTATTTAGAGAGAAATCTATAAGTAAAATTAATAACTCCATCTATATAAACTAGTTAATTTCATTTATCTATATCCCTACATCGACTATCTATGCGAAAAAAAAATAATTGAAAATTCCACCTCAGGATTTCCTATGCAGACATCAAATTTTAACAGTCTTTCCTATAACACCAGAACATAAGCAACGCGATTGATATGTTGTGGCAGTCCAGTCCATATTTGGTGAGATCTCGGAATGCATTTCCGATGCACATAGACAGAGCACGTAAAATCACTCTTAATTTCAACCGATAACTTGATTGCTGTCAGACTGTCATTTGCGTACAACTGTAACATTTGAATTGATTGCTCTAATTCCTTTACAACAAACTGAGATGAAAAATTTTGCAGTTTAAGTTCCACAGCAAAGTCTGAGAAGGTTGTCGTCTCCACCTCCATTTCTAGAAGCCCTGAACTACATTCCATCACATCAGCTTCAGGCTTATCATTGTTTGTCTCCTGGAAGGAGTCAAGCTCATATGTGGAGTCTTCATCAATAGCATAACTATGATCACTTGTGAACTGCACATTTTCACTTTCTGACTGGGTAGAAGAATCTGTTGTAGCTTTAATGTTCACCAGGGGTTCACTGGCAACATGGTTTTCTTCCTTTGGCTGTTCAGATGTTATGTAGTGGTACTTGCGTTTCACCGTAAGGGATCCTCTTTTGCGTTTTCTAGGCATTCTAAAAGCATAAAACAAAACATATTCTAAAAATCAGTTAATAAAATGTTTACACAGTCACCATCATTTATTGAAAACATGGCTTGCCACCATAGGAAGACTAATAGACTATGCCACCTTTTTCCACATTTTTCGAAACGTTAACGCAAAACCTAAACGCAAAGTGTGACGGAATTTCAGACGACCAGACAGATGGACATAAAAATGTACTTAGTTGTATCAACATATTAATAAAATTAATTGAAATATTTATGTAAGAATTCCGATTTTTTGCATTAATTGAATAACAATTATCTACACATTTCAGAAATTCTTAATAGAAGCATTAACAATGTGGAAACAAACTCTTGAAAATATCTCAGAATAAATGTTTTCTCCAATGATAAAGAAATATGACCTTTGCAATTTTTCTATTTTTTTTCTAGAATAATAGTTATTAAATTTATATTTAAAAAAAAATGGCCAAACATTCTGTGAATGAGAACGATTATATGTCTCGTGTTTTGAGAAAACTTGGCATAATGCATGTGCGTAAAGTGTCGTCCCAGATTAGCCTGTGCAGTCCGCACAGGCTAATAAGGACAACACTTTCCACTTTTATGACATTTTTTGTTGAAATGAAATCTCTTCTTAGCAAACATCCTTGAAAATTCCACCTCAGGATTTCCTATGCAGACATCAATTTTTTTTTTTCAAAAAATGCATTTAAAATATGCACCATACATTTCATTGAAATGTAACATTGGTACAAACACAAACAATAATAGAGCTTGTATTGATCAATCCCTAAGAAAAAGCGGAGACAAATGTTAATCTCAATTGTTTTTTTTAAATAATTGATTAAGGACTAATATTGTATCATCATTGAACTTATACATATCAAGAACTTTGCAAATAATGCAAATTAAATGTACACCACACAATGCACTGAAGTGTACAATTTGCTAATCCTTAGCATGCTGGGAAATTTGTCGTCTGCTAAAGTGTTGTCTGCTGAATTTCTAAAATTAGCATTTTCTTAGATTTTTTTCACAGAATACTTTCAGAATAGCAAACAGTTTGAATCCTGATGAGACGCCACGTTCTGTGGCGTCTCATCTGGGTCCAAACAGTTTGCAAAGGCCTTTAAAGTTTGATTCCAGCGCTGAAAGGGTTACGATACCAACATGAATAATATAGGGCTAGTATTTACAGAGCCTTGGCCCTTACGCAAAAAGCAATGACATATGTATACAAAACTGAAAGCGGTCTAACAATTAAAAAATGACTAAAGTTATACATGTGTATTGTCCTTTAGCTTATACAAAGTTATGAGTTAGTAAATAATGCAAATTAAATGTGAAACACACAATGCATTGAAGTGTCACATATCTAAAGATACCAACATGATTATCATAGGTCAATTATTGACCGAGCCTTTTGAAAAGAGCATTGACATACACATTCAAAACCGAGACTGGTTAAAAAAAAAAAATGACTAAAATTGTATAATCTCTGAGCTAATACAAAATTATGCCTTTGCAATTCATGTAAATTAAATGTGCACCACACAGTTTATTGAAGTGTAAAATTTGCAAAAATACCAACATGATCAAAATAGTGCTACTATTGATGGAGTCTATTGAAAAAAGCCTCAACATATGTTGATAACACGTTTAACTAAAAAAATTGAAAAATAACTGAAATTATATCATCTTGGAGCTAATACAAAATTATGCCTTTGCAAATAATACAAATAAAATTAGCATCACACAATGCGTTGAAATGTAATGTTTGTAAAGATACCCATAAGATTAATATAGGGCTAGTATTGACTGAGCCTTTCGAAAAGAGCCACGACATATGTTGATCAAACTGATAGTGATTACAAAATAAAAAAAATGACTAAAATGGTATTATCTTTGAGCTAACACAAAATTATGCCTTTGCAAATAATGCAAATTAAATTTGCACCACACAATGCATTGAAATGCAACATTTGTAAAGACACCAACATGATATATATAGGGCTAGTATTGACTGAGCCTTTCAAAAAAGAGCCACGACATATGTTGATGAAACTGATAGTGGTAAAAAAATGACTAAAATTGTATTGCTTTTGTGCTAATTCAAAATCATGAATTTGCAAATAATACAAATAAAATTAGCATCACTCAATACGTTGAAATGTAATGTTTGTAAAGATACCAATAAGATTTATATAGGGCTAGTATTGACTGAGCCTTTCGAAAAGAGCCACGACATATGTTGATCAAACTGATAGTGATTACAAAATAAAAAATGACTAAAGTTGTATAATCTTTGAGCTAATACAAAATTATGCCTCTGCAAATAATACAAATAAAATTAGCATCACTCAATGCGTTGAAATGTAATGTTTGTAAAGATACCCATAAGATTAATATAGGGCTAGTATTGACTGAGCCTTTCAAAAATAGCCACGGCATATGTTGATGAAACTGAAAGTGGTAACCTATAAAAAAATGACTAAAATTGTATTGCCTTTGTGCTCATTCAAAATCATGAATTTGTAAATAATACAAATAAAATTAGCATCACTCAATGCGTTAAAATGTAATGTTTGTAAAGATACCCATAAGATTAATATAGGGCTAGTATTGACTGAGCCTTTCAAAAAGAGCCACGACATATGTTGATGAAACTGATAGTGGTAAAAATTAAAAAATGACTTAAATTGTATTGCCTTTGTGCTCATTTAAAATCATGAATTTGCTAACAATACAAATAAAATTAGCATCACACAATGCGTTGAAATGTAACGTTTGTAAGAATACAAAAAAACAATAGTATAGAGCTTTATTTGACCAAGCCTTTTGAAAAAAGCCACGACACACGTTTCTCGGATTATGGAAATGTAAACAATGATACGCATGATTTGGTGAAAATACCCACCGTTGTTTTATAAGTAAATACAAAGCATAGTCGAAAACAAATGAAACAATAAGATGTATCAAACTCAACAAACCTTTGCAATGAATACTTCTGTGTTGGCAACACTTGGTTAATTTGTACTCTTATTATTTCTCGATTGCTTTGTCACGGTCTCGCTTTGTCAAAATGGCGGCTGTTAAAATTTGCCTCGAAGCGCGAAGTCTCGTTGGGTCGCAAGTCTCGTTCCCTTTTGCGTAACAACGCGATAGCTTGTTCTTCGGTTCAGTGAGTGTCTCATCCCTTTGTTTGTATAGGTCCCTGTTCAAGGTCAAAGGTAAAAAAACCGGAGCATTAGGGGGCATTGACAAACACATCTCTTGTTGTACTATGATGTATGCTTGTATTTGTACTGTTTGCCAATTTATGAATAAAACTCTAATGATTTGAATGATAAATGTGCTTTGCTTTTCATGTGCTACTTTTATGTTTTATGTATATTTGTACTGTTTGCCAATAATTAAATAAAAGTGTTTCATTAACAATGTTGTGAATGATAAATGTGTTTTGCTTTTCATGTGCTACTTTTATGTAGTATGTATTTATTTATGTATTAAAATTAATATTTAATAACAATTAAACTTGATGATTTTATGTAGAAATTGTATTATATGAGAATATGTGCTGGACTATGTTATTGTTATGTAAAATTAAGTAAAAGTATAAAAGTATAAATGCTGTTGTCAATTGGTGTAATTATTTGAGGAATGTGTCACTAATGTGTTTACTAAAAACATGACATTTCACACCATGCATAGGTGAGTAATTTAGAGCTGTTGATTATCAGTGTCATTTTAGATACTGTAACCATTGCATAAGGTTAATTTTATTATAGCTGAATCATTTTATTTTTGCTATTGGAAAAAAAAACAATAGTGAACAAAATTTCAATTTAGAAAAAATCAGATTTTTTTTAATTTTCTACATTTAATTTAGATTCATGCATGCATGTGTTTCTCATGGAGCTGCACATTTTAGTAAAAGGTAAAGGTCATCCTTAAAGGTCAAAGGTCAAATATATAGCTTCAAAGCGGCGCAGAAGGGGACATAGTGTTTCTGGCAAACACATATCTTGTTTTTAATCTGTTATTCTAAATTTGACATTCCATGGATTTTTTCTTCATTCGGGGAAAGGGCCTGACCTTCATTTTGGGGAAAAAGTTATTGACAAAACTGTGAAAGGGGTAAAAATCCCAAAGTAAGCGTGATTTGGAGAAAATTGCATCATTTTAAAGAAATTCTCTGTATGAAAGGGGTCTTTCGTTATGGAGAAGGGGCTTTTATAAGGCCCTTGCTAAAGATGGATTAGGAAAAAAGCCCTGCATTTTTAAACTTCGAGGCTTTAAGTAAGTTTAAATGGAATGTGAAAACAGTGAAAGCATTTGGAAATATCTGTGTTTTGCCCAGTTAGATACAGACTAGTGGTCTGTATCATCATCTGTGCTTGTATGGAAAGTCTTTTCTTGTTTTTCAGGAGGCCCAGATGACCGATGGCCCGCCCCCGGCGTATGAATCAACAATAATGAGTTCCAACATTCCTCCCTCCTACTCAAACACACCCGCTGATGGTATGGAATGTAACAGTTTTATAAGCTCACCTGAGCACAACTTTCTCTTAGTGAGTGATTGTAATCGCCTTTTGCAATTCATTTGTCTGGCGCATATATTGTATGTCACCATCACCCTTGGAAAAGTATTGAGGCCACAATTTTTGCCACTTTTCATGAAACTTGGTCGGAACCTTTGTCCCAGTGTAAGTTTAGTTAAAAAATGTGAGGGATGAAACAATTGGTCACTAGGTCAATTTAAAGATAAAAGCATGTAAACAGTCTTTAACCCTTTCCCCCATCAGAAGCAAAGTGAAAATGTCATGCTCAGAACATTTGTTGTAATAATGTCTTGGCACAGATCAAAAATGATTCCAGTCTGTCGATAGTTGGGCAATATGGGTTTGTATTTGGGGCCTACTAAGTCAAGGATAATGTTATTCAATGCATAAACAATGTTATTTATGCAAATAAGGAATAATTTTCCTTACAGTTCATACACTAATGAAATGCAGAAAATTTAATACGATTAATTTAACACAATTGCATAACAACGCCACGCACAAATGGACATGAACTGCTAACCAGAACCTGTTTAAGTTATCCCTATTTAAAACTACGTACTAAGGCTATATAGTGTTAAACCGGTGTAACGACAGTTTTGGTTAATGCCAGACTTTGTAGGTAACAAATTCAGGTTAAGGTTTGTATTCAAGTTTATTAGGTTAAAATTTGCATTAAAAAATATATTATACATGTATATATCTGTAAAAGCTACAGATATTTAACTCTTGACTTTTCAGGTTTTGTGCAAACATTTTAAAAATATATAAATATTATATATAATATATATCTGAACATATAAATGTATAAAATTGATCCAAATTGAAAAAAATAATGTTAAAGTAAACAGGTTGTATTTGTAAACATTTAAAATATCAAACTGTAGTGTCTATTATAAAGCCCCTAACACATTTCTGTACATGGCATTGTATTAATCTTTTAAACTATTTGTTTAAAAAAAGATAACCTAGACATTTTTGATTCCAATAATCCTAACTTCAAAGTACTTTCTCTGTCATACCGGCTCATAAATACCTGTAAAAACTCTATTCTCTTACTGTAATTTTTTGTGTAATAATAACAGCAATAATAATGGGTTGTTTCCCAATGGCAGAAATTAACATTTAAATCTACCCAATATTTGTCCCCAAAAGTTGCCAAAATTTTCCAAAAGCTCACTTTAATATTAATATTAATTCAAAAATGCTGTTTAACATGCATTTATAAACAATAGGAATACTGTTATATATAATCATATTAATAATCTTTCATTTTTTCCCTATTGCATGGTTTATTGCGCTATTTGTCCCAAACCAAATGGCACAGGCTGTAAAATATCAAATAAAAGCAAAATCACTGCCTTGTTTTGACAGCCCCTCCCCCTTCCTATGACTCGCTGTACGGGAAAGTGAAGGCTGCCAAACAGTCGTCTGACGGGAATGTGGACTTCTGCAAGAAATTCATGATGATCATCTGTGGAACAAGTATGGACTTAACATTGGCACAAAATTTTTATATTATATTTTTCTTTTGCTGTATTTTATTTACCAGTTTGTCATTTTTAATGACTTAAACTTATTCTTGTAGATATAAATGCATGATACATGTAGATGAGCAATTCCAAAGATTTATTTTTTATTAAATACCTTTAAGAATACAATTTCTGTTTAATCTATAACTTAAATTACCTGCTGTGTTCCACATTATGCAACTGTGTTGCATTTATTATGAACACTTTTTTGTGCATAAAGATACATTTTCAGCATTTTAATCTCATTTTCAGTTGGATGTACAATCATGCTAGCCTTTGTGTTGGCCATTCCTATAACAATGATTGTAATGGGTATGTAAAACTTTGTCTTAAACCCTTACCACTTAGATATGTAGTTTGATGCATTTGTAGTACCTTAACAAGTTATTTTTAATTTAAGACCTTTTTTAGATTTTTTCTAGATTCTAGTTTTTAAGGCTTCATCTCCAAACCTTAGATACTAATGGGCAGCAAGCAGCATAGAACCTCAACATACTGCGAGTTACTCGCAGGCTGCTCAGGTTTTATGCTGTTTGCACATAGCTATTTTCACTTTGCTTCTGAATGCGAAAGGGTTAACAATCCCGTCTTAAATAGATCAATAATTAAACACAAATGTGTAGAGTATTGAAATTTTATTTGAAAATTGAATACCAGTGAGAAGAAAGTCTTATGTGTGGTAAACTCAGAAATTTAGAGGGTCATATATACAGTGTCTACGCTGTTTCATTTTTATGCCCCCCTTCGAAGAAGAGGGGGTATATTGTTTTGCACATTTCGTTCGATCCGTCGGTCGGTCAGTCCGTCCACCAGATGGTTTCCGGATGATAACTCAAGAACACTTAGGCCTAGGATCCTAAAACTTCATAGGTACATTGATCATGACTGGCAGATGACCCCTATTGATTTTCAGGTCACTATGTCAAAGGTCAAGGTCACAGTGACTCGAAATAGTAAAATGGTTTCCGGATGATAACTCAAAAATGCTTATGCCTAGGATCATGAAACTTCATAGGTACATTGATCATGACTGGCAAATGACCCTATCGATTTTCATGTCATTAGGTCAAAGGTCAAGGTCACAGTGTCTTGAAATAGTAAAATGGTTTCCGGATGATGATTCAAGAATGCTTACGCCTAGGATCATGAAACTTCATAGGTACATAGATCATGACTGGCAAATGACCCCTATTGATTTTCAGGTGACTAGGTCAAAGGTCAAGGTCACAGTGACTAGAAACAGTAAAATGGTTTAAAATCAGAGCTACAGATAAGCTTTTTGGGGTAATTGGGTAATACCCTTCAAAATAAGAATGAATTGGGTAATGGAAAACGTGATTGGGTATCCAAAAGTATCATACCCGCTCATTTAAAAAAATAATTGGGTTATTGTACCAAAGCAAACAAGTGAATTGGTTAATTGCAATAAGACATAAATTTAGCTTCTCAAAACTGTACCTACATAAAGTCACTGTTATGTATTCAATTGCAGTATAGGTTGTTCCATCTTTCTGCTACCAGATTCAACAATGCAATTTCTCAACCCACTCATCGAATGCGTTTCTTCTTGTTTTTGTTCCAATATGGGCCAGTACTTTCGTTTTGGAAACACAACACACCCCATCATAGGGGGCTGGAACGGTATGGGATAGTATAATATAGTGTATTTTGACCGAAAATGCCCAAAACCAAAATTAAATATAATAATATTAACACGGGTTTCAACTCAATTTTTTTATTTTCTGACAGCCATCAATGAGAGTCCGGTTGCATTGCCAAAAAAATAATACAAATAAACCACTTAGGCATTTAGACGTAGCTAAGACATAGCTCTATCAATAAACAATAACAACTAACAGCACAAGGCACTTAAAATCTTATTTTGGAGAACTTAAACATATCTGATTGATGGCTGTCAGAAAATATTTTTTTTAGTTGAAACCCTTGTTGCTATAACTAAAATTTTTTTTTTTTTTTTTTTTTGCAGTTTCGGTCTATACGCACTTTATTATACTATCCCAACACCGGTCCAGCCCTCTGTGCACGCCATCAACAAGTTCATCTAAAATACTACCGCAGATGTCCATGGAACAAAACATGGAGTTAATAATGTCATTAGCTATGCCCTATGCAATTGTTTTAGATGTATTTACCACGACAAAGGAATATATATGTTTTTTTGTATTTTTTGCGGAACTTTTCGTCTGCCTCGAGACGCCAATTTGTTTGACTCGAATGTGTTATCATCTAAACGATTGGTCAATACGTTACCAGATAAAACAAGCGCTTGTCGATAAAGACTCGAGTCAAAACGGCCAAAACAAAACGGGATTTTTCATTACGCCTAGAAGGCGTCTCAAATTGGGTATCGGCGATTTATTTTGCGTACCGGTACGCAAATACGCAGCTTATCTGTAGCTCTGTTTAGAATGCTTACGCTTAGGATCATGAAACTTCATAGGTACATTGATCATGACTGGCAAATGACCCCTATTGATTTTCAGGTCACTAAGTCAAAGGTCAAGGTCACAGTGACTTCGAACAGTCAAATGGTTTCCAGATGATAACTCAAGAATGCTTAGGCCTAGGATGATGAAACTTCATAGGTACATTGATCATGACTGACAGATGACAGCGCCCTCACACTACTTTGGGGGAAGGGGTCCGCAGCCTGTAGGAGGGGGAATTTTTTGTAAATGGGGGAATTCTTATAACGAAAAAAACAACAACTATGTTTAACTGTTATAAACATATATTTCTATATATGCAACTGTCTATATAGGACAGAAAGGTGGACTTTTACTCAATCTATATAACAGTAATCTTATTTAAAAGTCCACTATTATGTTCTTTTTGTTCCTAAAACAAGCTAGTGCTGTGTCCATTTGCATGCAAAGTCTGTCATAAACCAAAGATCGCGACCATGATATATCCAGCGTGTGATATAAATTGTCATGTTATTCATGCATGTTTATGTATGCATTAGCATAGTTTGGAAATCTCAAAACATGCTATTTACCGACCTTATTGAAGTATGTGTTATATCCATATGTTACTCATTGGTATAAAACAAAAAATTATTCCATGTAAGTATTTTCAAATGCGTATAATTAAATTTGTAATCCGAAAACATTTGTCAAGTTTTATTGTTCAAGAAAGCATGCACAAATTAGACCCATGTACAAAATGATGTCATTCATTCTCATGGAAAGCATGGGCTTTGATAGTATCTCTAAATTAAAAGCAAGTAGTTAACATTGTATCTAACGCGCAAAGATTTATGAGATAGGTTAGTTTTGACTTGTGACATTTACAGTTAAAATTGTATACACCTTCATGTGTGCACTGGTGTGTTTCGGCAGTTCAAAGCAAATTCAAGAGAGAATGGTAACACCCAAAATGACCTGTGATGTTTAGCCAATGGTGTTATTGTTTATTGCAGTACACAGGTGTTAAAGTGATGTACAATGAAAGCAGACAATCTGGTCAAAACTGGATTATGAATGTCGGATTCAACACAAAATTAAAGTGGGTGAAAAAAAGGGTAAAATACTAGTTTGATATATTGGAGTCAATTTTCAACTATAAATCAGCGATTTTGTTTTGTTTTTTTGTTTTTTCTGAGGGGGAAAAAATCAGGTTTTTTGGGGGAAAAAAATTATACTTTTCAGGTGGGGGACTGCCCTCGAAATTCGGCGGCAGATTTGATAGATTAAGGGCCCTGGATGACCCTATTGATTTTCAGGTCACTAGGTCAAAGGTCATGGTCACAGTGACTCGAAACAGTAAAATGGTTTCCGTATGATAACTCAAGAATGCTTATGCCTAGGATCATGAAACTTCATAGATACATTGATCATGACTGGAAGATGACCCCTATAGATTTTCAGGTCACTAGATCAAAAGGCCACAGTGACAGAAAACGTATTCACAATCGCTGCCACTACAACTGACAGCCCATATGGGGGGCATGCATGTTTTACAAACAGCCCTTGTCTTAAATAAGATTTTTGTAAGGAGTGTATATTAAATGGCAGATTGAAACATATTTCATGTTGAATGGTTCTTCTTTTTCAATTGTGTATTCTGTAATTGTACAAGTGATCAGTTCGTTTGCCTTCTGTACAAAATATCTTAATATTTTTAGAATGTTCAACAAAACTGATCAAGTTCAGGTGCTAGCAACAAGAACAAATGCTCCATCTCTGCATTTATAAAAACAGAGGATGTATCATGTTAAAATATTCAATAAAACCGACCCATTTCAGGCGCTATACACAAGAATGACTGCCCAGCAGAGCGCATGATCCCCATCTACCTGATTGTGGGCGGATCGTTCGGAATCATTAAAAACCTCTCAAGTCTCCTGCAGCGTTGCATGAACAAGGACGATGAAGACAGAGATGAGAAGAATGCAAAGACCAACCCATTTGACGCCACGCTGAACTTGTTCCTCTTTGCATGGTTTATTGCTGGTAGGGAAGGTTGATTTTAATCTCGACTATTATATATGAAATATATAAAGTGGAGCTATCCTACTCACCCTGGCATCGGCTTGAGCGTTGGAATGTTAAAGTTTGCCTACCACCTCAAATATTTTCTATGTCCCTTGACATATTGCTTTTATATTTTGCATACTTCTTTACCAACATGATCCCAATCTATAAACATGAGCAGACAACTGTATCAAATATTTATTAATTTATGCATATTATTGATAAATCTATGTTAAAGTTTGCGTACCACTTTAAATATTTTCTATGTCCCTTTACATATTGCTTTCACATTTTGCATACTTCTTTACCAACATGACCCAAATCTATAAACAAGAGGAGGCAACTGTATCAAGCATTTTGTAAGAATTATGTTCCCTTTTTATACTTAGAAAATTGATAATTTGGTTAAGTGTTAAGTTCTGGTCCACTGTATTCCTAAACTTGAGGAAAAAGTAGCAAATCTATTGCTTTCATACTTGCAACACTTACTAACTATCATAAGGGGACTGTGCAAGCAAAGTTATGTTACTCCGACTGGCATTTTGACAGAATTATGGCTCCTTTTATACTTAGATAATTGAACTTTTGGTTAAGTTTTGTGTTTTGGTCCACATTACTCCTAAAGTATTATAGCTATTGCTTTCAGAATTGGAACACTCGCTAACTATCTTTTTGTCTTAGTAACTTTGAATATTTTGTTAAATTTTGTGTTTAGATCCACTTTACTTCTAAAGTATCAAGGCTATTGTTTTCAAACTTCAAATACTTTCTTTCTATCATGAGGGTACTGTACCTGGCAAGTTGAATTTGACCTTGACCTATGAATGACCTTGACTCTCAAGGTCAAATTATTAAATTTTGCTTAAATTGCCATAACTTCTTTATTTATGATCAGACATGTTTCATACTTTGACAAAACAACACTTACCTGACATACCACAATGGACTCCACCCAAACCATCTTTCCAAGCCCCACCCCAGAATCCCCCGACCCAAAATTTGTATTTCCCTTTTTTTCTTATTTGGTAAAAGAAAACACAAATATTTATTTATTGTATTTTTGAAGGACCGTCCAACCATCCAACCCAAGCTATTGCTATCAAACTTGAAATAAAATCTTATTAGTTTGTTTTGTGTCTTAACAAATGTTCAATAAATTGTGCAGTGCTTCCCCTGGCTCAAACATGTGTAGCCAACATTTTCGTCAAATAGATTTTTTTGTAGCCAAATTTTAGAATATGTAGCCAAAGTTTTTGCCAAGCATTTTGGACTGCCTGTTGCAAGTCTAAAAGTAGACAAGAGACTAATATTTGCTTTTATATGTTTCTGCATGTATACTATAAGAGCACTTGCCTTGGTATACGTACACTGTAGCGCAACTTATGTCATTTGTATATTTTATTAGCTCATCTATTTTTTGAAAAAAAATTATGAGCTATTGTCATCACCTTGGCGTAGGCGTCGGCGTTGGCGTCGGCGTCCGGTTAAGTTTTGCGTTTAGGTCCACTTTTCTCAGAAAGTATCAATGCTATTGCATGCAAACTTGGTACACTTACTAACTATCATGAGGGGACTGGGCAGGCAAAGTTAGATAACTCTGGCGTGCATTTCGACAGAATTATGTGCCCTTTAATACTTAGAAAATTTAAAATTTTGGTTAAGTTTTGCGTTTAGGTCCACTTTTCTCAGAAAGTATCAATGCTATGGCATTCAAACTTGGTACACTTACTTACTATCATGAGGGGACCGGGCAGGCAAAGTTAGATAACTCTGGAGTGCATTTTGACAGAAAATGCCCAAAACCAAAATTAAATATAATAATATTAACACGGGTTTCAACTCAATTTTTAGCTCATCTATTTTTTGAAAAAAAATTATGAGCTATTGTCATCACCTTGGCATCGGCGTCTGCGTCGGAGTCGGCGTTGGCGTCCGGTTAAGTTTTGCGTTTAGGTCCACTTTTCTCAGAAAGTATCAATGCAATTGCATTCAAACATGGTACACTTACTTACCATCATGAGAGGACTGGGCAGGCTAAGTTACATAACTCTGGCGTGCAATTTGACAGAATTATGTGCCCTTTTTATACTTAGAAAATTGAAAATTTGGTTAAGTTTTGTGTTTAGGTCCACTTTTTTCCTACAGTATCAAAGCTATTGCTTTCATACTTGCAACACTTATTAACTATCATAAGGGGACTGTGCAGGCAAAGTAATGTAACTCTGACTGGCATTTTGACAGAATTATGTGCCCTTTTTATACTTAAAAAATTGAAAATTTGGTTAAGTTTTGTGTTTTGGTCCACTTTACCCCTAAAGTATCATAGATATTGCTTTCATACTTGGAACACTCGCAAACTATCATAAGGGTACAGTAAAAGGACAAGTTGCATAACTCTGGTTGTCATTCTTACGGGATTATGGCCCTTTTTTGACTTAGTAACTTTGAATATATGGTTAAATTTTGTGTTTCGATCCACTTTACTTCTTAAGTAACAAGGCTATTGCTTTCAAACTTCAAATACTTTCATGCTATCATGAGGTTACTGTACCTGGCAAGTTGAATTTTACCTTGACCTTTGAATGACCTTGACTCTCAAGGTCAAATTATTAAATTTTGCTAAAATTGCCATAACTTCTTTATTTATGATTAGATTTGATTGATACTTTGACAAAACTACTCTTACCTGACATACCACAATAGACTCCACCAAAATCATCCCCTGTGCCCTCGCCCCCCCCTCCCTTTTTTTTTTTTTTTTTTTAATTTTTTTTTTTTTTTAAAGATCATCTCACAAATGACCACCACACCCTCCCACTATACCCCCACCCCACCCCGCCCCCCCCCCCCCAAATTTTTTTTTGTAAACCGTTAAAAAACACAAATATTTATTTTATTATGCCCCCCTTCGAAGAAGAGGGGGTATATTGCTTTGCTCATGTCGGTCGGTCGGTCCGTCGGTCCGTCCACCAGGTGGTTTCCGGATGATAACTCAAGAACGCATACGCCTAGGATCATGAAACTTCATAGGTAGATTGATCATGACTCGCAGATGACCCCTATTGATTTTGAGGTCACTAGGTCAAAGGTCAAGGTCACGGTGACCCGAAATAGTAAAATGATTTTCGAATGATAACTCAAGAACGCTTTTGCCTAGGATCATGACACTTCATAGGTACATTGATCGTGACTCGCAGATGATCCCTATTGATTTTCAGGTCACTAGTTTATTCTGTTTTCACACTGTCCAGTAAAGAGACTTACAAATTGAATTTTTGACACATGTTCATTCATAATGATGTATAAGCCTTTGTTTCTGTGCCAGTAAATACTATGTTTATGGAAATGACGTGAGAATTCAACATTTAAAAAACCAATGTAATATTATATGGCAACAGGACAGTTGTGATTTGCTGGGTCAATTCTATTTAGCTTGACCATCCAAGCGGTTGATAGCTTTGACAAACTGGTGGTCTGAAACATTGAGAAAATGTCACGATTCACTGACAATAAATCAAACATGTAATTCTTGCTACGCAACTTGCATTTAATTTTGTCAATTCAAATTATACATAAAAATATAATTAATTTTTAATCTGCTTGTTAATTGAAAAACAGCAACACAGTTTGTATGTATAAAACAATGTTAATACATAAATAGGATCAAGCATATTAAAATATCAACTTAGATTTAGTTTCCTTTCCTGTACAGGATTTGTAAAGTTAGGTTAATATTTGTGTATTGAACAAAAATAACAACAGTGTAAAGAAAAGTTAATTTGGGGATGTTCTATCCAAACCCTGAGAGTTCAGATTTCCTCAAATGCCAAGTAAATATTGTAAATTTCAACCCACTCCTCTGGTTAGTTTTCAGAGGCACATATAATTAACTTTTGAGCTAAGTGTCTCATTTGTACATGCATTACTGTATTAACTCAAAATCAACTAGTACAAGTGGTAGGCCAGTATTACATGGACTGGTGTTCACTGTTTACACAGTTTCACAACCCCATCTGATACTGGTCAGTATCTTGGCAAGTGGCCAAAGTTGGGAGCGGAATTAATGGTCTATTACATAACTGACTTCTGTGTGTGGTAAACACATGATACTGGTCATCTGGTCAAGTTGCACTTGTATACATTTGCCCAATACACAACACTAGCCTTGCCTATTTTTAATCAGATTGCATTGCTATCTATGGTGGTCATTGACTAGGGGAGTTAACTGCTATAAATAACATGTTTCATTACCATTAATAAATAAAACATTACAAATTGTGTGCACGTTTCACATATTGTCAAATAAGTCAAAATGTGTGAAAGGAATCCAAAAAATCAAAGACTCAATCATATAATGGATATAATTGATTAGTATAGGTCCTGATTGGTTTTTGCACTATTTATTGGATACATTTCACAGGTCATTGACATACAGTGACAAAAAACATATTCACACAATGGCTGTCACTACAACGGAGAGCCCATATGGGGGGCATGCATGTTTTACAAACAGCCCTTGTTATTTTATGTTTGAAATACCGTCCAACCATCGCACCCAAGAATCCCCCCACCCCTCCCCCCTCCCCCCACCTGAATCCCCCCCTAATTTTTTTGTTTTTGTTTTTTTTTAATATCATCTCACAAATTACCACCACACCCTCACACTTTACCCCCCCCCCCCCCACCCCACCCCACCCCCCAAATTTTATTTTTGTTTGAAACGGTTAAACATTGCGATTTTACTGTAAAACTTTTGGAAACATAGCCCCGCTGCACTTTAATAAGATGCGAATGGTGGTAAATCAATCAGGCGTGAAAAACACCATGTTATTTATCAGTCAGCAAATTCTTAGGTGTCTGGGGTTTGGGGATAGTTAGTTGGCTTTGTTATAGCTAATACACTAAATTGTTCCAACGATGTACTACTCCGCGATAAAATCGTGACCATATACCGGATGGGATCCACGTGGCCATTTTGCAATAAGATCATAGATGCAGTATTACGTAAAGCATTTTAACAAATTATGATGGAATTAATTACAAACAAGTCAACTGTAAATGTTTTCATGAATTCTTAAATGGGTTTATAATTCGCTTACTGCTTTACGCAAATTGTTTTAAATTGTCAGGAGTCATAAAACAGATTTAATTGTTTATTTAAGCAGATAAGATGTACAGTTACACCATTGTTTTGTTTTCACACCAGACACTTTCCTTTGTTTCAATGCCCGGTTCTGACCGGTGTTGATGCAGACTGCGTTTTCAATTTCGCAATCAATAACATGGTGATGTATTGCATCATAGTCTGCAGTTTAAAGAGTTAAGAATCTGGGACAGCACTTGACAGGAATTAAAATTGTCCGCCAAACATTTTCGCCAAACGATTTTTGTATTCGCCGAAATTGCTAAATTTTAGCCATTGGTGAATTTGGCGAGCGACAGCGGAAGCCCTGTTGTGGAAAATATACCTGAACTCAGAACTACTGTCAAGCACAAGAAAGCCCCTCCTTTTGAGGTTAAAAAACTGTGTGCGAATCTTTACTTTTGAAAGGAATAGTATTTTTTATTTCCTAGCCCAATTGCACAATGACTAGAGGGAACATTTACAGTCAGGCAAATAGTTTCAGACCTCATAAACTTTGAAATACTTACACGCTCAGAAATAATCATGACCATCACAACAAATTGTAGGAACATAATTATATCTTTTAAAATTTCATTCATAAGTATTTTCTGGACCACTATTACTTATTTTAATGCAATCTTTGGGTGTCTGCCCCATTTTGTTGTTTAATTTTTGAACTCAAAAAGTAACACTTATTTATATTATTTAAGCTTGTTTATTGTAAATGTTTCATATTCACAAAGTGACATTGA
Organism: Dreissena polymorpha; assembly: GCF_020536995.1. NCBI lineage: Eukaryota > Metazoa > Mollusca > Bivalvia > Myida > Dreissenidae > Dreissena > Dreissena polymorpha. Next base: position 771,504 of record NW_026273322.1, on the reverse strand, counting down.
AATAAATGATGAAAACAAAAAACAAACCCAAATAAGGTAATACTTGGGGAAAAAAATCCACCCTTTTCTTTCAGGAAATGTCTGGATTTACCGCACACATGATGAATGGTCCAAGGACCCCACACATGCTAACTACTGTGAGCCGTCCCTCTATTGGTTTGCCTTCTGGCTGACAACCGCCATGTACATCCTCATGGGTAGTATGTGCTGCTGCATTTGTTGTGGCGGAATACTGGCTGCATGCTGTGGAGCACTCAATTCCAGTTAGAATTGCTCTTTTGAGGGTGTGTTTTTATCGGCTGTTTGTGCATTTGAAGTAAAATACTTTGATGTAAAAAGAATATGTGGACTTAAATTTTTCAAATTTGATAACAATTTGTACCATCAAGAGCATATTAAATGGACATGCTTTAAATTTGTCTGAAATATAAAAGTTATATTTTACTCTATAAGGAATAATAGTAAAATAAAAGATTAAATTAATTGAGCTGTATCTTGCATAGATGTGTGTTATGTTTAAACTGACCTGAGCACAACTTGCTCATGGGGAGCTTTTGTGATCGCCTTTTGTCCGTCGTCCATCGTGCGCTGTGCGTTGTTCGTTGTGCGACGTCAACATTTGCTTTGTTCATTCTCTAGATGCAACATTCATTGTCCAATCTTCATGAAATTTAGTCAGAAGATTGGTTTCAATGATAATTTGGATGAGTTCGAAAATGGTTACATTTGCTTGAAAAACATGGCTGCCAAGGGGCGGGGCATTTTTCCTTATATGGCTATAGTAAAATCTTGTTAACACTCTAGAGGCCACATTTATTGTCTGATCTTCATGAAACTTGGTCAGAATATTTATCTCAATAATATGTTGGACGAGTTCGAAAATGATGCCGGTTGGTTGAAAAACATGGCCGCCAGGGGGCGGGGCATTTTTCTTTATATGGCTATAGTAAAACCTTGTTAACACTCTAGAGGCCACATTTATTTTCCGATCTTCATGAAACTTGCTGAGAAGATTTGTCCCACTGATATCTTTGATGAGTTCAAAAATGGTAACCTTTGCTTAAAAAACATGGCTGCCAAGGGGCGGGGCATTTTTCCTTATATGGCTATATATGGCTATATTAAAATCTTGTTAACACTCTTGAGTCCAAATTTATTTCCAATCTTAATGAAACTTGGTCAGAAGATTCATCCCAATAATATCTTGGACGTGTTTTAAAATGATGCCGGTTGGTTGAAAAACATGGCCGCCAGGGGGCGGGGCATTTTTCCTTAAATGGCTATAGTAAAACCTTGTTTACACTCTAGAGGCCACATTCATTGTCCAATCTTGATGAAATTTGGTCAGAAGATTTGTCCCAATAATATCTTGTTATCTCAGGTGAGCGACTTTGGGCCTTTCAGGCCCTCTTGTTATGTTTTATGCGTCAAACATACCTCCAAACTAGCCTGTGCATTTGCGCAGTCTGGTCAGGAGCTACTATGTTGGCTATAAAGTCATGCAAGGTTTCGTGGTCTCTACAGATGACAATATTACTCTTAACAAGATTATTCAGATGTAGAGGCATGTCTGGAGCTACACTGTTCGGATATGTCATAAGGCCCATTTTTGCACGATGCAGCTTAATTAAGATTTGTTTCCAAAACAGCCCTGCAAACTAAAGAGTTTTCATAAAATCTTCAGTTTTTGTTTTTACTCTTATATAAACATAAAATTTTGATTAAACACAATATTCACCCTGAAACTTACAATAAATAAATTTATATACAAACAAAAATATTACTTAAAACATGTAATCAATAGATTGTTCAATATTTTGTAATATTTTAGAGTTTCTACATAAATTATTTTCATGGACTGCTCAAGAAACAAGAACATTTTTTTGTAAGTTGCCTTTAAGTAGTGTGATCATACATACATTTGTATTTCTTACATTTTGCTAAATATGACTTTTTGGAGATTTTTGTCTAGGGCTGGTGTACAGAATATTACCCTATTATGCAAACAAGGCACATTTACGTTTATAACTTGTACGATTTTTATTACATATGATAGTTATTGCATAGCATAGATTCTTTTGAAAGTTAAGAGTTCAATCGATTACTTGAATTATAATTGCAAAGTAGGGAATAGCAGAAATGTTTAGCTGTTGATAAGTACACAAAACTCATATACAATTTTGCATTATCTGTCTTTTTGTTTTCTCTTTCTGTTGTTTTTTTCCAAAGATTTTACATTAATTTTGTTATTGTTAAATGTGATTTAAAGATTAATTATTTGTAGTTTAAGTGACAACATTTTTGTAAAGACAAATAATTGTTAGCATTTGCACATTAAACAAACTTATTTTTATATTATTTCTTAATTATTATACTCTTCTGTTGTTTACTCTTGTTAAGTTTTTATTTTTGTTTTTAGCTCACCTGAGCACAACGTGCTCATGGTGAGCTTTTGTGATCGCCTTTTGTCCGTCGTCCGTCGTGCGTTGTGCGACGTCAACATTTGCCTTGTTCACTCTCTAGAGGCCACATTTATTGTCCAATCTTAATGAAATTTGGTCAGAAGATTGGTTTTAATGATATCTTGGATGAGTTCGAAAATGGTTACGTTTGCTTGAAAAACATGGATGCCAAGGGGGCGGGCATTTTTCCTTATATGGCTATTTATGGCTATAGTAAAATCTTCTTAACACTCTAGAGGCCACATTTATTGTCTGATCTTCATGAAACTGGGTCAGAAGATTCATCCTAATAATATCTTGGACGAGTTCGAAAATGATGCCGTTTTTTTTAAAAACATGGCCGCCAGGGGGCGGGGCATTTTTCCTTATATGGCTATAGTAAAACCTTGTTAACACTCTAGAGGCCACATTTATTTTCCGATCTTCATGAAACTTGCTCAGAAGATTTGTCCCACTGATATCTTTGATAAGTTTAAAAATGGTAACCTTTGCTTGAAAAACATGGCTGCCAAGGGGCAGGGCATTTTCCTTATATGGCTATAATAAAACCTTGTTAACACTCTAGAGGCCACATTTATTGTCCAATCTTGATGAAATTTTGTCAGAAGATTTGTCTTAATGATATCTTGGATGAGTTCGAAAATGGTTACATTTGCTTGAATAACATGGCCGCCAAGGGGCGGGGCATTTTTCCTTATATGGCTATATAAGGCTATAGTAAAATCTTGTTAACACTCCAGAGGCCACATTTATAGTCCGATCTTCATGAAACTCGTTCAAAAGATTCATCCCAATCATATCTTGGAAGATTTAAAAAATGATGCCGGTTGGTTGAAAAACCTAGTTAACACTCTAGAGGCCACATTTATTGTTCAATCTTCATGAAATTTGGTCAGAAGATTGGTCTCAAAGATATCTTGGATTGGTTGAAAATAATTATGTTTGCTAGAAATTGCTTTCAAGGGGCGGGGCATTTTTTGTCCTTATATAACTATAGTAAACTCTTGTTAACACTCTAGAGGCCACATTTACTGTCCGATCTTCATGAAACTTGGTCAGAAGATTCATCCTGATAATATCTTGGATGAGTTTAAAAATGATGCTGGTTGGTTGAAAAACATGACTGCCAGGGGGCGGGGCATTTTTCCTTATATGGCTATAGTAAAACCTTGTTAACACTCTAGAGGCCACATTTATTTTCCGATCTTCGTGAAACTTGGTCAGAAGATTTGTCTCAATAATATCTTGTTATCTCAGGTGAGCGACTTTGGGCCTTTCAGGCCCTCTTGTTTGTTTAATCCAGATATACATATATATTTGTAAGTTTGATACTACATTTATTTCATGTCTTAGTTTAGCTTTTTTTCACACAAATAATGTGATTACATGGATTTATTGACAATAACTAATGGGATTTATTACCTCGCCTACTTAGATTAAAGCCTGTCAAACAACATTGACTGTGTATGATTGTTTTAACAAGACATGTCCTATGAAATAAGTACTGTCCTAGATTTCTGAATAGTTCAAAATTTCGAAATCTTAAAAAAATCTCTTTATAGATATCTGAACAGTAGAACATTTTTATGCCCCCGGATCGAAAGATCGGGGGTATATTGTTTTTGGCCTGTCTGTCTGTCATTCCGTCATTCTGTCATCAAAACTTTAACCTTACATTAAAGTTTTTGAATAACTTTTGAAATATTGAACATAGCAACTTTATATTTGGCATGCATGTGTATCTCATGGAGCTGCACATTTTGAGTGGTGAAAGGTCAAGGTTATCCTTCAAGGACAAAGGTTAAAAAAAAAAAAAAAAAACAACTTAAACCTTACATTGAAGTTTTGCAATAACTTTTTAAATATTCAACATAGCAACTTCATATTTGGCATGCATGTGTATCTCATGGAGCTGCACATTTTGAGTGGTGAAAGGTCAAGGTCATCCTTCAAGGTCAAAGGTAAAAAAAAAGTGGCGCATTAGGGGACATTGTGTTTCTGACAAACACATCGTTTGAATTATATAAAATCGCATTGTTAGGTTGTCAAGTATTTATGTAAAATTAAATGACATGTGTTTATCTTTTGTACATGTTTTACATCATCCTAAGTGTTACTTTTATCTCCACAAAGCCACATACTGAATTTTACTTTGGTTCTAGACTTAATATTTGTTAAGAATAGGCTCCCTTTGAATGAACAATTCCATAAAAGGGGAATATGTTGTACCTGATAAGCATGTGCAGTTTTCTTAGATGGCGACTCAAATAGTTTGTAATTTCTAATCCATTCTTAATGGCATCATTTCTTAAGGAGTTGACTGTATAAACAATAGATCTTTTTTAATTTAAAAAACCCCAGTTTATAATTAAAGCTGAAACATACTGGTAAATAAAATATTGCAATGGTTCAGAGCTCAAATTTAAACGTTCTTAATTATTGGAACACAGTTTTACATTTTAAAGGCCAGCAAAAGCTTTTGGAGGAGATTGATATAGGAATCATTCTGGAAGGTGGTGTTGTTTACTTTTAAGGTCAGTTTTACTTATCAATACAAAAATACCCTTACATGTATATCCTCTTCAGTTGATATTTTTGTATCTGTTATCAGCAATAATTGTGTAAACAGTACTCGCTATTTTATTGTCACGTGTTTCAATGTGCTACCATATATTATCACACACACACATTTTGTACTTCACTGAAATGTATACATTTGAATATTATTATATTTTATTATTTAGACAATTTAACCTATAGGCAATACATGATTGTTTGATTCAGATAAATAAAAATAAAAAAAATTGTAATGGTGCTTCTATATCCAGGGTTAAAAATAATATTGTAATTCCTTTTGTAAATGAATTAGTTCTGTATCATTATGAAACATTCCTTGAGTTAGAGTGCATGTACTTCATCATGGTTTGAAGTTATTGTTGGAATATCGTTCTCATTCAAATCTGTTTTCTAAGAAATTTCTAAGAAATTTTCAACAAATATTTCTCAAAACATGGTTATGAAACGAAACATTATGGAAAAAAAGGATTAAATCTTAGAGTTTTGCACAAAAAAAATGTTATTTTGTCCAAGTTCTTAGGTATTTTATTTAAATGGAACAGTAAAAAAAACAGTGTCAGACTGTTCAAGTGACTCCAAACAGACCATACTGTAAGTAATAAGTAAGGGTAAATATGAGTTCTGTGCTCAGAAAACACTGCTCAGGCTAATCTAGGACGTCACTTTACACACATGCATTAAGCCCAGTTTCCTCAGAACGCGACTCATATCATTAGATACTTACAATGCATAATTCTGTGCAACTATATATTTTATCATCACCCGTCACTAATAAATACAGCTTAACTCCAAGTGAAATACTTTGATATATGAAACACTCTGATGCAATTGCAGAGATGTAGTTGGGTTCTACATTAATCCATTTATGACTAGCGTCTAGAAAAAAGGTCTTGGCATGATGCAGCGTCTCATCAGGGTCTGCGCTGTTTGCTTAAAGGAATTCCTGTAAGAAATATTCTAATTTTGGAAATAAATTGATCTAATTTAGAAGGATGGGAGAGGTCACTAGGCATAAATGGGTTAAATATTGCTTTTGTTGTACAAATATCATTTTGGGAAGTCCCATGGCTGTTGTGTATTTTTTGTAATAAATAATTACATGTATTTATGTATTTACATTGCCTGTATTGGCATTTGCCATGTAGGGTAAGTTTTGTTATGAGTATATACTTATTTATATTTGGTGTTATTCTTTTTTAATACTTATTGATCCAGTTTCATTTATCTTTGCACAATTGATAATCATGGTGTTTTCAAATAAATTTATAAATTCTTAATATATTGTCTATTTGTTTTGATCATTTAACCCTTTCCCACTTAGAAGCAAAGTGAACATGGCTATGTGCAAAAGCAAAAACCAGAAACAGCCTGCGAGTTACTCGCAGTCTGCTCAGGTTTTATGCTGTTTGCTGCTCATCAGTATCTAAGGGTTAGAAATGAAATCTTAAAAACTTGAAGCTAGTAAGAAAGGTCTTAAATAAAATTTAACTTTCTAAGGGACCACAAATGCATAAAAATACGTATCTAAGTGGTAATGGGTTAGAAAGTTGTCACAAGATTTATCGTCATAAGTAGTGTGCAGTCTGGTCAGTAGCTATGCTGTCTGCTATAAAGTCGTGCACAGTTTCGTGGTCTCAAAGAACTGGGTATCTTCAGACCAGACCAGACTGATGCTATGCTGGCGGCTTATGGCATAAGATCCATTTTCGCATCACACGGCTTATATTAACTCATCATTACAACTTAGTTTAACAGGAGGGCACCCAGCGTTCAAAGACATTTTTATATATCCTTTCCGAGGACACTATTTTGGTATATGTAATTTGTTGACGATTGCATGCATGAAAACAGGATATGAGTTTCAGCCTGAGATATGACACTTTTGAGTAAGAAAGGCATTTTCTTCCATAATTGTGACTTATTTATTTTAGTACTAGTACTCAATTATTTTCTAGGTTCAATTTCTGCCCAAACACATTTAAATGTTGGTAACATTTGTCCACCGAAAAACAAAAAGGCAGAGTAATATGTTTACCTTCATATACTAGTTTATTGAATCAGAGTATCAAATACAAGACAAGAGAAAAATTGTCACAAAACCAGGTTTTCAATTTGAAAAAAAAAAAGTTGGTAAAGGGAGACAATGCAAAATGTGCATTGTTACTGATTGTTCCTAGTTACCCCCCTTGTGTCAAATTCAATTTATTTTTAGTCGTAGCGACCTTGATTTCAATTTGGAAAAAAAAGTCTGATAAAGGGAGACAATTCAACATGTGCATTGTTACTGATTGTTCCTAGTTACCTCCCTTGTGTCAAATTTAATCTTTTTATAGTTGTGGCGACCTTGACCTTCGAGATATCGACGTAATTCTTTTGCATGACACACCATCCAATAATTGTGAACAAATGTACCGAGTAATTTTAAAATCTCAGAATGAATGACATAGTTATTGCCCGGACAAGATCATTTATGGCTATTTTTGACCTTTGAACTTGAAGTGTGACTTTGATGTGGCAGTATTGACGTTATTCTTTCGCATTACACACCGTCCAATGATGGTGAACAAATGTGCCAGATGATTTAAAATCTCACAATGAACGACACAGTTATGGCCCGGACAAGCTTGTTCCGCCCGCCCGCCAGCGGACATTCGCCAATCTTATAGCCAGATTTTTCCTTCGGAAAACCTGGTTAAAAATAGTTTTAATTATAGGTCTGATCAAGGCATCTTATTATTCACAGTATTGTGACACAAATGAGCTTCGCTCTATGAAAAAGGGGGTATGATGCAATTGCGTAGTGTCATCCCAGATTAGCCTTTACATTACACACAGGCTAACCAGGGACGACTTTTTCCTCCTAAACTGAATTCTAGCTAAGAAGAGACTTCCTTTAGACAGAAAATACCATAAACGTGGAAAGTGTCGTCCCTGATTAGCCTGTGCTGACTACACAGGCTAATCTCATATGACACTACTCACATGCATTAAACCCCCTTTTCACAGAGTAAGGCCCATATGTTTGCTTGTACCTGTATAGGGCACTGGTAAAAATTAATAGTTTACGCATCTGAAACACGTTTGATTGCAAAAATATTCACCACTGCATAATAACAGGAAAGAGATTAAATCTTCACCACTGAGAAACGTATTTTGACACATTTGTAGTTCCTTATAAAGGTGCTTTTAATTAAAGACTTCTTACTAAATTAAAGTTTTAAAGGCTTCATTTCCAACACTTAAATACTGATGAGCAGCAAACAGCATAAAACCTTAACAGACTGCAAGTTACTCTCAGGCTGTTCTGGTTTTATGTTGTTTGCACATAGCCATTTTCACTTTGCTTCTAAGTGGGAAAGGGTTAAAATGAGCTTGGCTTTGTGAAAACTGGGCATAAAGCATGTGTGTTCATTGTCGTCCAACCCAGCTCAAAGAAGTCATAGATGAATGTTACATTTATTTATTCTTGCATTTTACTGAATACACAAAAATATGGTAGAAAAGAAAAATTATGTACAGAATGTCATGAGAATGAAATCACAAAATAAACAAAATGAGTGTAAAATAAACGTGTAAACAAAGCATAACATGTATGTATCCATAGGAAACTCTCTACTTAAACTAATATACTTATAACAAGAGATGTGTTTGTCAGAAACATTGTGTATGCCCCCTACTGCGCTGCTTTGATTTATTTTTATTTTTTTATCATTTGGCAGGCACAGATAATTTGTACAAGGGATATAATAAAATATTATTTCCCTTGTAAAAATATCCTGTCAAATGAAATTATCTCCCTTTAAAGCTTGTTACTTCCCTTGGATTTATTTTTTTGACCTTTGACCTTGAATGATGACCTTTACCTTGACCTTTCACCACTCAAATGTGCAGCTCCATGAGATACACATGCATGCCAAATATCAAGTTGCTATCTTCAATATTGCAAAAGTTTTGGACAATGTTAAAGTTTTCGGACAGACGGACAGACAGTTCAAATGCTATATGCCACCATACCGGGGGCATAAAAATATAATTCAAGTTTCGCATCTTAATGTATGCAAAATGAAATAGCACAAACCTTGTATAGAACGATATTGAAATATGTACATATTTAAATCAATTAAAATTGATCAATTACAATTTGTTGTAGCTATAGATTTGCCCCAGTCACAAAGGTCACTTATTCCCCTTCACTAATTTATCAGCTGTGTTAGAGCCCAAATTTGTGTTTAACTTGTATAATCACAATCATAAAAAAATCTAAGTGGTCAACAATTTGACACACTAAAAGAGGGACTATCACAAAATGAGTGACATCATGCGATAATTGGTCATATTCCATATGCAGCCAATCTGGCCTGGAGATACACTGTTCACTTATGGGACCAGGAAACCTTGTGTGACTTTATAGCAGACATCTTAGCTCCTGACCAGACTGCGCAGGTCGGTGCGGAGCTTTTCTGGTTGCATATGGCTTGGAACCCATGTTTGAATCACGCCGTTGATGTACCACATCAACATTTATGTTTACAGGGCATAGTCTTGAATATTTCAAACAAGAAATATAATGCTTACAAAGACGAACATAACATACTACTCTATAAGATAAAAATTGCAATTTTTTATGAAGCGAAATAGTTGCGATGTTCATGCAATAACTTCCTCTAAACTGTTAACCATTGAAAACCTTATAATGCTCATGTATGACACATTTTTTAAATTCAATTAAAACCAAATACCATATTAGAGTTGATAATGTGTTTGACACTAATCAGATTGTTTTATCTTTAATAATCAGAAATTAACAAACAAAAATAGCATGTTAACATACAAAAAATACAGCACAGAATTTGGTGTTTATCAAAATCTGAATATCCACAGGTAAAGAGGCATGCAATCTTCAGGCAGCCTGTTTTAACATTTTTAGGCTGAGCGTCACATCTTTGCATGCTATGAATTACTTTATTGTAGGCTAAAAAAGAGTCACTTAATTGTAGGCTAAGAGTCACTTAATTGTAGGCTAATAGTCACTTAATTGTAAACTAAGGGTCACTTATTTGTAGGTTAAAGGGACTTAACTGTAGGCTAAAAGTTACTTAGTTGTAGGCTAAGAGTCACTTATTTGTAGGCTAAGAGTTACTGAACTTGCGGGCTTAGAATCACTAATTTACAGGCTAATGGACACTTTATATACATGTACAAAATCACAAGCATTTGAAAGCACATACAGGTAAAACAGAACAGGACATTAAACGCAGAAGAAAGCAATATGTTTACATAACATTGCACAAACTGGGGAAATATAGCACATACATTTATTATACACATAATGTATATGTACAATTTCATTATACATGTTCAATGAATCATACCCATTAAACAACAAGAGCAGGAATATTCAGCACTGAAACAAATCTGCCAACTTTGTTGACTTCATATTTCTATTCAATTGTGAAGAACTCAATTTTAACAAGACTATTGCCAAGCAATATGGTCCTCTACCAGTGAAATTCCACCAGTTTCAGAAGTATTTCTAGTCTATTTGTTGCCAAAGCAACCAGAATTCTTGATGTAGGAACAAAATGAAACAAGGGCTGTTTGTAAAACATGCATGCCCCCCATATGGGCCAGTTGTAGTGACAGCCATTGTGTGAATATGTTTTTGTCACTGTGACCTTGACCTTTGATCTAGTGACCTGAAAATCAATAGGGGTCATCTGCCAGTCATGATCAATGTACCTATGAAGTTTCATGATCCTAGCCATAAGCGTTTTTGAGTTATCATCCGGAAACCATTTTACAATATCGGGTCACAGTGACCTTGAACTTTGACCTAGTGACCTGAAAATCAATAGGGGTCATCTGCGAGTCATGATCAATCTACCTATCAAGTTTCATGATCCTAGGAATAAGCGTTCTTCAGTTATCATCCAGAAACCATTTTACTATTTCGGGTCACCTTGAACTTAACCTTTGACCTAGTGACATCAAAATCGATAGGGGTCATCTGCGAGTCATGATAAATCTACCTATCAAGTTTCATGATCCTAGGCATAAGCGTTCTTGAGTTATCATCCGTAAACCATTTTACTATTTTGGGTCACCGTGATTTTGACCTTTGACCTTGTGACCTGAAAATCAATAGGGGTCATCTGCGAGTCATGATCAATGTACCTATGAAGTTTCATGATCCTAGGCATAAGCGTTCTTGAGTTGTCATCCGGAAACCATTTTACTATTTCGGGTCACCGTGACCTTGACCTTTGACCTAGTGACCTGAAAATCAATAGGGGTCATCTGCCAGCCATTATCAATCTACCTACGAAGTTTAATGATCCTAGGCATAAGCGTTCTTGAGTTATCATCCGGAAACCATTTTACTATTTCGGGTCACTGTGACCTTGACCTTTGACCTAGTTACCTGAAAATCAATAGGGGTCATCTGCGAGTCATGATCAATCTACCTATGAAGTTTCATGATCCTAGGCCTAAGCGTTCTTGAGTTATCATCCGGAAACCATTTTACTATTTCGGGTCACCGTGACCTTGACCTTTGACATAGTGACCTCAAAATCAATAGGGGTCATCTGCGAGTCATGATCAATGTACCTATGAAGTTTCATGATCCTAGGCCCAAGCGTTCTTGAGTTATCATCCGGAAACCACCTGGTGGACGGACCGACAGACCGACCGACAGACCAACGTGTGCAAAGCAATATACCCTCTCTTCTTCTAAGGGGGGCATAATAACGTGCATAATATCCATATTGCCATCTGTCCATGTTTTAAGTTTCATGAAAAAATATGACAAACTTTTATAGTTATCGCAGGATCCTAAAAAGTGTGACAGACTGACTGACAGACAGACAGAGCACAAACCATAAGTTCCCTCCGGTTTGACCAGTAGGGGACAATAAAAGACATGGACATACATTGTGAATTATATAGTTTTTTTTATGCAACTCACCAATATTATGCTACACTAAAAAGCTGTACATTTTCATAGCTTTTGATATAATGACAAAGTATGAGCTCAAACATGCAATCATTTCTGCGGATTATGAATAAATATGGCTTAAAACACTTAAATTTTAGCTATATTTAAGGCATTATTAATAAACATACAGTTAACAATAAATCAAGATTTAAACAGCAACAAATACAAAAATGACTATTCTTAGACATAATCTCTTCATAAAACTCCATTTTTCAAAGCCATTACCTTCAACAATACAGTACATAGAATACATATTCAGTTTCTATACACACCAAAGCTTCTGTTGATTAAACTGTCTGATTCATGAACCAAACAATGTAGAGTGCTGTTCAACCTCCGTTATTTAAGCAAGTACCGGCTTCAATTGACAAGTCCGTACATACAGTTGACTCAATTGTGCCCTATTTAGTCTGTACCACACTTTCTAATTTGACAAGATTTTATTGGAATTTGACAATTTATGGCTTTTCACAATTTTGATGTTGTGGATTATCCTTTATGACCTTGTACTTAAAGACTTTAGACTTTGGAACACTTTGAGATTATCTAGTCAACCATTATAGCATTATAGCATTATAGGGTTGTGAATGTGTCAAGGTTCTTTTTTCAATAGCCTGAACAAACGTCTTCACAGTTCAGTCTGAAACTGATCAGGTATTCTGACTTCACAGTCTTTTATATTTTGAATACCAAAGCTAATCAATTTCCGAAATTCAGTTCGTCCCATAAGATCCTGATACATTCTGGATTTCAATGGTTCCACAGGATTCAACAGTCAGTTTCAATGAATGCCAGTCTGAACTGGTTCCTTTTCCAATGCCAGTCTTAACTGGTTTCCTTTCCAATGCCGTGGAGTATATTCAAGCCTCGCTCTCCGTTGCCTCATGTCCGGATCTGAAATGATCTGCAGGATAGAGTCCTGTGGTGCCGTCCGGGAGCATTCCCACGTACCATCCAGCACGGTCACACTGGAAGAATATATAAATGAAGTGATTGCAACATTGTACAACTCTGTCCGAATTAAACTTTGCTTTTTTACCGTATACCATCCAAGTTACTACTTTCCATTACTAGAAAAATAACTGCATATGTATATGTACTTGCTACCTTTCACTTAAATGAGCTAAATATAATGAGTGAACAAATAAAGGCATCCAAGTAAAATACTTCCTAATTTGTAGTTCACTGTAAGTTTAAATGCATGTAAACAATAATGTATGTAAAATGTAATTGTAGTCAACTAGGTAAACAGAAAAGTAGGCATTTAAATTACTGTATGTTCTTACATCCGTTAGTTCTGTGCCCTTGGTTAATGTCCTTATTTACATAACTTAATTCTGTGAGTAATGTCTCTTTGGTAAATGTCTATAATTGCATCTCTTAGTTCTGTGACAAACTTGGTGAATATGTGTACTTACATCACTTAGTTCTGTGACCAATGCACCTTTGGTGAATGTAAGTTCCCCATCAGATTGTGCAGTGTATCCTTTTATAGCAACACTGAAAAACATTCAAAAAGGAATAAATTAAATTAAAATAAACATATCAAAGAATAGATAAGAACAAGAACAATAACTAGAGAAGGCAATGCTAGTACGAGTATATATGCTTTTTACCTTTTAACCCATATGATTCTCTGGCAAACCGTTGAATGTATGTTCTATGATGACAAAAATCATATAATGGATTTTGTTTCAAAATAAATTATAACAAAACCATTACCTTTGAAAGTCGTCAGATGATGTTGATGAGGGTTTCTTGGGTTTTGCAACAGGGATGCCCCGCTTCTGTTTGGTCCCAGTTGTGGGTGGGGAGACCCCATTAGGAGATCCCTTCCCACTCTCCATTGATTTGTGTATCAGTGGTAGAAGGCTCTTGCCCTTAGGTGGCCTGCCATCCTGGCTGCCCTGCTTTTGCAACCTTGGTGGTTTTGATGGACTTTCTGGTTTAGCATTTGTTGAATCATTGCTAACACCATTTGCACTGGCAACTGGCTCTTCACTAACATGGTTTTGCTCAGAATTTTCAGTAATTTTATCAAAATCCTCGCCATTTGGAATCTTTTTTGGAGCCACAAGGCCACTTGGTTTATGTTTTGGGGATTTGTTACCAGGAGACGGTATTCCTGATTTACCTGCTGGGCTGTTGGACCTATATCTTACAGATGATGGAATGCCTGTTCTGTTAGCTGGACTGTTGGATCGCTGGCGCAAACTTTTTCCATCATTATTTGTACCTTGACTCTTTTCCTGTTCCAATTCTGTTTTGGACTTATCTTTGCTTTTATTTCTCATTCCTGGGCTTGGTATATTGGACTTTCTGCCTCTTAATTGCGGTGACTTCTGGGCTATAGCACTCCCAAGTGGAATTTTGCTTTCAGTCTCTGTAATTACTTTAGGCTTAACAGGCAATTTGCTTTCACTTTCAGATGAACTTCTTTTACCTGGAATTTTACTTTCATGCTCCGATGAATCTCTGCTTAATTTAGTAGGAACTTTACTATCATTTTCTTTTCCAGATTTAAAACCCTCCTCAGTTTCTGACTCAGACCTGGGTTCAGACTGCTCCTGATTTTCTCTATCAACAGTCAGGACTTGTTCTTCTTCATTACAAGTATTGTCATTTTTAGGTTCAACCTCAACATTTTCATTTCTAACATCTATTATGGCATTTTCCAGGTTATTTAACTCTTTTTCTTTCACAAATATCTTTGGTTTTGGCAAACATTTTGGCAAATTTGATTTGGGTTTTGGAGCAACAGGTGGCCGCCCAATACTGTCAGCCCTTGTTCTTTTGTCCGGTTCACTTAAACTGTTAACACTTGGTTCAGAAACTTGCTCTTCAATTTGTATTGGCGTTGCTTTTTGAGTTGCTTCATTTAGAGATTCTAGCTCCATGTTCTGCTGTGGCCTTTCATTTCCATTTACCTCATCAGGATTATGTTGAGAAACAGGAAATTTGGAGTTGTCAGTTTTTAATTTTGGCAGTTTGGAAACATTCTCAATTTGCAATTCCTCAGTCTTTTCAGTAACCAAGTTACTATTGTCTCCAATGTTTCCACTGTCTGTATTTATTGGTATGCTGACCTGCTTAGGAGCTTGAAGCTTTGAAACTTTCATTTTTGGTGTTAAAGGTATTCCGGATTTCAACTGTTGTGGATGCTTGGGGATTCCACTGTCAACACTAACTTTAACACCTGGAGAATGATCTTGTAAATCATCCAAACTCTCCTTAGAAGCCTGCAGTTTATTTTCAATTGATGGAACAGATTCAGCATTTGCCTGTTCAATAGCTATATTTGACTTTCCAATTGCCATATTCAATTCTTCAGAAAATGGTTTAATATCAATGTCTGACTTTCTGACTACAGGCTTTGGGCTGGGTTTGGGTAAAAGTTTCTCATTAGGCTTTCCAAAGGTGCTTCCAAAACTTGACATGGTTCGGTATGGGGGACTATCAGGGGTAGGTAAGTCTTGTGACTCATTCCTAACAAGATCAGACTTTCTCTGTGGAGTCAACTGGAAACTCGTGGTATCCTCTGTGCTTGGTATCTGGTCCTCTAGATTTGTAGGCACCGAGAGTTTCTGTCGGATTGGTCCAAGTTTTGGGGTTGAAATCTTTGGAGGTGCTCGTCTCCTTACAACTTCATCATTTGCCAGAATGTTATTTATGTCAGTTATTTTTATCTCTGCATGAGGTACTGTCACAAAAGTGGGTTTAATATATCTGATAGGAACTGGTGGCTTGGTTCTCTTGGGTTTATCTACCACTTCCTGAACAGTTGAACCAGTTCTGTCCTTAATGCTCCGTGAATTATTATCAGCAGCTGTATTGTTGATTGCCTGACCAACAGACTCATAAAGAGGATCATCATTAGAGACTCCACTGTGTTGGTGTGTCTGATTTTTGGAGGGAGGAGGTGGAGGAGCAAAAGTAGGCCTTGGAATCTTGAATGATTTGTTACTAGAAATAATTGAATTGTCCTGTTCAGATGTCGAAACTTTCCCATGATCTGTATTCACATCATCATTTAATTTTTTCTCATTGATTTCATCAGGCAGTGGCTTATTGTGAATGATATTGTTCCTTGCTAGTTCGTCATGTTTTTCAGTGTTGTACCCTGATATACTAAGGGGAAGCTTCAGGGGAGGGGGTGGGGCTTTTCTAGCAGGCTTCAGCTTAGTGGGCGTGGTTGTAGTAGACACAGGTGGGGTCAGGACGTCTGAGGTCACATCAGAGCCCCCAGAATCGGCAGAATCAGGTTTCTCATCTTCTGGGCTCTCAGAACACACAGTGGAGGGAGAGGGACTGCTGGAGGGGTGGTCCAACATCTGACATAGAAAAGGAAACGCAGTTGACAGTTTGTTGCAGTAGTGCTGTCAGCATTTTTTATTCTTCATGGTTGCATTACAACGGTATAAAATCAATACCAGCTTTCTCTGATTTCGAAGTACACAATAATTTAACTTAAACTGATAACCTATAATATTGAGGATAACTGATGCTGATATTGAACAAATGGAAAATACAGCTATTATTCAATCAAATTCAAAACGTTTCGTAAAAATAATTGATTTTAATTGAAGAATTTATAAAAATAAATAATTAAATTTTTCAAACATTTATAAATGAAATAAATCCTTGATTTGTGAAACACATCAGAATTACTTTATTTAATAAGCCTGTTCTTGTTCAAAATGTTATTTGTACTACAAGGTTATGCTTCACGCAACATGAAATTTTGTCACTGATTTCAGAAGTATTCAAGGATTTATTCTTATACCTTAAGATATTGGCACAAGCTGCAAGAAAAACTGCAAATGTATTTCAATAACTTGAGATATTTGCAAAAATAAAGTCCTTAACGGTGTGTTTACATTCTGTCCAGCCCGTGTGTAAGCCCCTGAAAACCCCGTTAATTCTGCACCCTGAAGATACTATAGGAGCCAATGCAAGAACCACACTTCCATGAACGCATTTCTTATACTACAGCTCTGGGAAACAACTCTTAAGAGTTTTAAAATCTAAATCGTGAATTACCAACCTGAACATAGGCACCAGGAAACCATCCCACAGATTTATCTATACTGCCAAGCCACCAGCCATTCTCCAGGACCTAGTGATAGGACATAAAGAAAAGCACTGAAAAGTCCTGCGGCCCTATTCACAAAGTTTATTAGAAACAAGGGATGTTTGTAAAACATGCATACCCCCCATATGGGCTGTCAGTTGTAGTGGCAGCCATTGTGTGAATATGTTTTTTGTCACTGGGGTGGGGGGGGGGTAGGGGGGTGGGGGGGGGTAGGGGGGAGTGAGAGGGGGGTATAATGTGCGGTGTGTTAATTTGTTAGATGTTTAAAAAAAAAATTGGGGGGTGAGAGGGGGGGTATAATGTGGGGTGGGGTAATTTATTAGATGATGTTTAAAAAACAAATTGGGGGGGGGGTGAGGTTGGGGGGGGGGAAGGGATTCTGGTAGGGGCGTGGGGTATTGTTTGGGTGGAATCCATTGTGGTATTCAGGTTGGTGTTGTTTGTCAAAGTAATTATAAAATGTGATCATAAACAAGTATGCAAAATATAAAAGCAATATGTCAAGGGACAATAAAAAAAATAACAAATGATCTCACACTGACATGAACAAATATCCTCTATTTATTAAACATGCAATTTAAACTTATTGCATATGTTTCCCCTGTATGTAAGAAAGATATAATAGTGTATTACCTCCCTCGTCCTGCTGATATTTATATTAATCAACACAATTAAACATTAACACAATATTGAATATACAAAATATACAAAAAAAAAATCATATTCTGATAATATTTTTACTGATCCACTTTATTTTACTCAAATGATGATGTTTCATTGGACTGATAATTATAGATTTAGGATTACAGACCAGTTGCTTCAGTTATATTGTTCAGAGTTTGCCCTGTTGGCCGCGTATGCGTTCTTGAGTTATCATCCAAAAACCATTTTACTATTTCGGGTCACCGTGACCTTGACCTTTGACCTTGTGACCTCAAAATCAATAGGGGTCATCTGCGAGTCATGATCAATGTACCTATGAAGTTTCATGATCCTAGGCCCAAGCGTTCTTGAGTTATCATCCGGAAACCACCTGGTGGACGGACCGACCGACCGACAGACCGACATGTGCAAAGCAATATACCCCCTCTTTTTCCAAGGGGGGCATAAATATAAAGTTTTCTTAAACTTAACAAACTTTTGTAAATGTGCAGTTTCAAAGTGTTTAATTCTGATAAACTGAGATCTAGTTAACTTTTAGTGATAATCCTATTTAAGTTCTTGATTTAAAAGTGATTTCTTAAAAATTAATATTATGTCATACTTTAACAATCGAAATAATAAAGCCTATACTTTGATAAAGGTCTTAATTAGTTACTTATCCAAGTGTCAATTCTTGAAGTGCCCAGAAACATGAGTACTGAATTTACTTGAGGCTCAGTAAAACAAATAAGAAAATAATAAGGAATCACGAAATCAATTTAAATTCTCCCTGTTTAGAAGAAGAGCTATAAGGCCACAACAAATTGATTAAATGTTTGAAGGATTGCCGCATCTAAAAATCTTAAAACTGAATAAAAATATTTTTATTTTTATTTTGCGCCCGCAGCAAAAAAATTGCTAAGCACCTATTTATTAAATGATTTAGTTTTATTTAGCCTACGTATTTTACGACATAGGCCTAGAGTGTTATAACACTTTGCGTTATTTGATTGGTTTATGGTTAAAACAAATGGCAGCGTTCGTTTGTCTTGTCATGTCAGCAAAAGACACAAATGGAAATGTTAATTTTCCCCCGCGGCAATAAGTCATTGCATCAAAGATGATTTGAGTTATTTTATAATTTCAACCGGATCTACATCAGGATGTAAAATGTCGCCGGTATGGGTACGATTGGTAAAAATCTGCAAATAAGCTTGTTGGTATTGATTAAGTTAAAATATTAAAAATTAACATGCAAAGGAGTGTTGAACTGGACGATAAAATGTCGAGTATAATATAAATTGTACGAGCCTTTCTACTAGTTCAAACTGTTGATGGCTAAGTGCAAGGTGTACATTATGCCCCTAAAACATGAATTTAACATAAGTAAGAAAGTAGAGAAACTTTCTGGACCTAAACAACTTTACTGGCATTTTGATTGACTTTTTTTATATTAAAATACAAAACTTTAACTACCCATTTCTTTTTTTCCTTTCATTAGGAATTTAAGTTTTTTTTACTTTACAAAACTTAAACTTCTCATTTCTAATTTTAACAGTGCTAAAATAACGAAAGAAATGCATTTAGTATTGTATAATACCATAACCTATGGTATTTAGAATTAATACAAATTCGAGATATTTCGTATCAGTGTTTTTGCCCCAAATTACAGACTCGTATAGGCTGTGTCCAAATTGAAAATTGTAATAAAGCTGTTTCTCAAAAAGTAACTATTTTTCCTTTAAAAGTCTCGCAAAAATTTCCAAAAAATAAGTCAATTTTTTTAAATAAACTAAATTGGTTTATTGAGTTTATCATACAGCAGTTTAATGCCCTAGCTCTTTATAATATACATTTTAGAAAGCAGTTTAACATGCACTTATTAACAATTGGTATACTGTTATCTATAATAATAAAAAAAAAGATTAATATTCTCAATTTCATGGTTTATCGCACGTTATCCCCAATAAAAAAGACACATGCTGTAAATTATGACGCGAAGAAAAATCACTGCTTATGCTTGATATTAATTGCATTATTTATTGTGTCATGTTATTAAACCATCATTGACAGAAAACTAAGGTTCTTATATAACTTTGATAATGAAACCTACAGGTACAATGTTAAATTTAAGTAATAACTACCTGGTGTGAGTAAGCAGAACAGCTATTAGAGACTGTTTTTATTTATTTTACAAACATTTGATAAGGGCTTAAACTCAATTATTACTTCTAAATGATCTTGTACTGGTATTTTGCAGATATCATGCATTTGTTTGGCAAAATATATCAGTTTACATTGACAATACATAATGTGTTTTTTATTTTTCCCTTTCCGCTCGCCTGTGATTTAACAAAAAATAGAATAAAAATAAATTTATTTTTATTTCGCTCGCTCGCTCCATTTTTGGGAAGCAAAAATCCGTAGAACAAGTCATCAATTTGTTGTGGCCTAAGTAAGAATGGTAATATTGTCTTTTTAATTATGCAACTGTGATAGTTAGTGTGTTCAATGTCAACTGTCTCTGACTGTTTCAGGATTTTTGAGTTACTATTGGCCATTGGTTAAAGAAGATAAAAGTGAAACATAACACTTGTTCATGAATGATTGATATATATAGTCAGTTGGATGAAACAGAAATGGATTGAACTAATCCCAGATAAACAAAACATGTACCAGCTGGCAGATTTTAAACTGATGAATCTTTATGAAAATATTGTAAATGCCCTAAACAATTTTTCATGCAATTTTTAGCTTAAATTTGGCATTTGTTTTATTTACAAATCCAACCAAACATTAAGTGTTTTATTTTATTATTATTTTTTTGCACTGGTGAATGTTTTAAGAAGCACAGCACATTGAGGGAACAAGTATGAAAGTTTAGGTAAGTTGAAACAGCAATATTTTGAAGTTTAACATAAAACAAACTACCATGTGTGTCCTTTTGTGTACACCATAAGTAAAAAAAAGTAAGTCAACACAATGAAGAGTGTGCATGAAAAGCCCTTTCAAAAAATATGGACAAAGAAACATGGAGTCATTAGAGTAAATCAAGCATTTTAGAGATGTAGGAAAGTCAATACACATTATTCAATTACATGTACAAAAGTGTATTACATGTACATAAAATTTGAAACTCACACTTCCCTGCTTGTGGTTTTTAATGTATCTTCTTTTCTATAAATGAATTGCAGTAAAACAAGATGAGAACTGAACTTGTTTATTATTCGACCCGCACTCTGGAAAAACCGGGCTTAGAAGCATATGCATCAAGTGACAATACTTTCAGCCTGAACTGGATTTGGATTTGCAGAGACTACTTTGAAACGAAAAGATCCATAAAAGCAGAAAGTGTTGTCCCAGGGCTAATCTGGGATGACACAGGTTAATCAGGGACAACACTTTACGTACATGCATTAAGCCTAGTTTTCCCAGAGCGCCCATCATATACTAAACAAATACTGAGAGCATATATTATACAAAAACAAAAACTGCGAATGTGGGTGTGGCATGGAATTAACATTTTCATTATTAGATATGGGTATGTCTTTGTTCTCGCTGGCAAGCATCAGCTTTGGGTTTCTGCTCTCGAAGTCAAGAACAAATTCTTTAATCCGCCTCATATTTATCTCAACTGAGGTTTTAACATATTGCATCTATGTATAAAGTTTCATTTAAAGAGCTTAAAACAGCCTTAGGGTTTTGAGTTGAAACATTGGTTTTCTATTTACTGTAAAAGCAGCCTTGATCCCATCATCCCTATATTTAAGCCCTTGCAAGGTCTGGATATAAAGCATCTAAGTATGAAAATGAAAAAGCATGATTACTTATTGACTTGGATCAGAAACAAATTGACATTAATTTAAATACGCCATTTTGCTCTATATTGAAATAACGTTTAACCAAAATAATTATTTCTTTGCCATTAAACTACAATAAACCAAAGACAATGCGTACATCACAAAAAACTCACAGACAAATACAATTATCCACTTATGCATACCTGGAACACGTTGATGTGATCGCCTCGTTCAAACGTCAGGTCCCCATCCTTCTCAGCCGTGTACGAGTGAATGGCCTGATGTACAATGCCCACCAGGTCAGAGTTGTCTCCCTTGTTGGCCTCCAGGTGGATATAGCTCGCAGGGTCTGGGGTCACTATGACTTTCTCTTTCTCTAACAACTGAAACGGGGGCAACAGTGACAGGATTTTGTTATTTGAGAAAGAAATAAATTAGCCTCCCTCTGAGAAAATTTGTCTAAAATCATGTGCATAAAATGTCCTTCCAGATTAGGCAGTGCAGGTTTGCCAAATGAATTTTTGCTAAAAAGTGACTTCCTTAAAAATGAAAAATACCATGAAGCAGAAAGTGTTGTCCCTGATAAGCCTGTGCGGACTGCACAGGTTTATCTGGGATGACACTTTAAGCAAATGTATGGAGCCTCGTTTTCACTGCGGGACGCTCAAATATAAATATGTGATCTAGTGGTAAAGGGGTTGCCTAGAGAGAGGGAGGTCAAAGGTTGGAGTCTCACATGGGACTCATACTGACACAGAAGCCAGTTGAATCAAGAGAACCAGATGCCTTCCAGCAAAGCGCCCAGCATAAAGAACTGGAATCGGGAATAGAGATGATCTTAACTAAATCAAACCTTCACACTTTGATTTACAGTTGTTTTTCATCAAATAAATTATAGTTTGAAGCTTCTGAAGTGCAGGAAAACAATCAGGAGGGCTTTTTTGCTGATTGATGCATACATGTACCTAAATGATCAGCATTGGATATACTATATTGCGCATTATTATTAAACTTTATAATATTGTACCAGAATTCTGTTTGTTATCCAGCCAGATAAAGCGTGAACCTTTCCAAAAAATCTCAAAACTTTGCATATACGATATTTTATCAGTTAAAATTCACTATTAGCTTGTTCAATACAAAATTTGACAAATCAAACTGCACAATTACCTAAGCCAATAAAAGATTACATTTGTTAATGCCATTTTACAAGCACTAAATAGCTTGAAAAAGGCTTCATTGTTTTAGTAGACCTTTTCCATTAACAACAACACAAAATAAGGTTTGAATGTAATGTTTAGAAGTCTACAAAGTGACAAATAAGCCAAGCAAAGTCATGAGGAAAAAGACCCAGATAACACAGATTTACTTTCCTTTTAAAATTCTTCAACTAAGCATTTGTTTTGTTTTTTTGCTGAATTAACTTTGTTGAAAATAATCTTTAACCTTAATGATTTGAGCCTAAATTGGTTTTGATGTACACTACAAAGGAAATGGAACCAGCAAATTAGTAGATCGTTTGCTCCGTCAATTCATAGAGATAATTTTCACATTGACAAGAATGGATTCAGCTGAAAACTGAAGGAAATTGAAATCAAAAGTAAAACTAGTAACTTATATCAGTTTTTTTTATTTCATTTAGAATTGATAATTGTAGTCGTTGTTATACTCTTCAAAGAAAGCTATGCACATATACATCTGGTTGAAATTTATTTGCTGCAAGCTGTTCAAGACGAAGTTTTTTAGAAGTTTATTTTATTGTTTAATAATATTTACAGTGAAATATGCTGAGTAATAATATAAAATTTATAAAATAAATTTGTTTAAAATCATTCATTCATGTTGGCCATATTATTGGGCTTCAGACAGCTGTATCAGTCTACAGTCCTATGCTAATACCACTGTCTTCAATCCAATAACAAGGCAAATATGAATTAAATTAATCTACAATATTATATTTCAAAGTGATCATTTATTATGTTCTCACTCATATATCATTTCTTTCTTTGACTTCTTAATATATTTGTTAAATAGGTACATAACAAATTAACTGTAGAGGTTATTGATTTTTACCATCTATTCCATAGTAAAAGCAAACCTTCACATATGACCATATCTATACCAATTATATCTACTTATATGCTGATGAAACCACATTCGCATTTGTTACCTTAGAATGGATGAGTACAAAACGGATCATTGTTGATTCAAAACAGCCTATTTTGAACTATTTTCACAACCTCAACAACTTTAAAATAGATATGTTCTGTTTTTTGCATGCATATGGTGCATTTGGTACTTTACCTTTTCTAAGTATGAGGCAGGGCACCATCCTTCCTTCTTTGAACCGATATTGGTTCCCCGTATCCAGCCATGCTTTCCCTCCTCCTTGCAGTGAACTACATCACCTTTTGCAATGGTTAGCTCCCCTACATTCCTGGCCTCAAATGCATACTTTGTAGTGTACACAATGCTAGGCACTGCAACATGGGCAAGCACATGTGAGAATGAATTTTATCATACCACCTCATTGAAATCTGCCTGATATAACGTTGCCCAATATATTTTTTATTTTTTATATCATGGTCAACAGGAAGTTCTTATATCAGTCATGGGTGGAGGATGGTCATATTACTCTGAATCAATTATAAAGTAATTAAATTTAGTAAAATCGAATCAGATTCAACAAAGCAAACAATTTGATACCAAGATGTAATATATTTTAAAATCAAAATGCAACACAAACAGCAAAAAAACATTTTTTTACAAATATTAAGCGCACGTGCTCATGACGTCAAAGGACAAAAGTCGTATTATTTCCCGCTAAAACTGCAGCTTTTTAGCGATTTTTTCATTATTTCTTGAAAATCAGGGATGTAGAGGTATGATATACAGAAAAATGGGTTACTGCCTGATCTTTTTGTAATATTTCAGGCTCGGCATGAATAAAATAACGGCTTGGCAAGCCTCGCCGTTATTTTATTCTAAGCCTTGCCTGATATTTTACAGAAAGATCTTTCAGTAACCTGTTATTCTCTATTAACATATAAGTTTATATATCATACAAAATTAATTCCAAATCTTTGTGCGTTAGCACACTATATTCAGTACACATATTAGCCCTTTAGCACACTAATTTTACCATATGTACCACAAAAGTACCAATTTTTGTACTGCCACCTATTTTTCAGAGAATGTCAAGAGATTTTTGTTTACTCTCACTAATCTTCTCTTCTGTTATGATTTAAAACATGCTGTTTTGTTGGATAATAAAAACGGGACTTTTAAAGTTGTAACGAGATAAAAGGTGAAGAAACACTACTTCCATCACAAGATGAACAATCCTTTACTCCTGACAAAGACTCTGACTACAGAAGCTGGCTAAAACCCTGTTTTTCCAAAGTTTTTCCAAAGTTGTGGAATACCAGTTAATAAGAGCCTCGCACTGTGAAAAGGGGGTTTAATGTGTGTGCGAAGTGTTGTCCAAAAATAGTCTTTGCAGCCCGTTTTTTTGGTTTAAAAGAAGACTCTTCTTGAAGAAAATCCAGTTTAGGTAGAAAGTGTCATCCCTGATTGGCCTGTGCGGACAGCACTTAACCCAAATGCCTACAACCCAGTATTCTCAGAGTGCGACACATAACTATATACCTGCTCCCAGTGGGGGAGCAAATTGAACAGTACCCGTGTTGAGGGCGGTGTCTGAGCGTGCGTATATCGGGTTGTTGTAGCCATAAGGGTGGGTAGGGGTGACGCTGTTACTGCGTGTGGACGCTCCACTGCTGTTACTCCTCTTGTCCTAAATAGCCATAAATAATGCAACATGGTACATTGAAATTCCATGAAAATGAAGCAGAAAAAATATTTTTTCTCATTTTTAAAAACAAAAAAACATCATATCATACACACAATATGCATCATCAACTGATGCCACACTATATGATATCAATGTATAAAGTATCTTTCATAGTTCATCAGGTTAGATACTATCTAGAGTAAGAAAGATGAAACCAAGAGTTGGCACCACCACATTGTTCCCCATGTTTAATAACATTTTTATGATTCAATATGGACTATACACTGACCTTGTGTTGTATTTTACAGTAGATAGGCTCAGCCTCAATCTGTTCCTCAGTCAGGTGGGAGTATCTCTGCGGGGTGGAAGGGGTGTCATCCCTCTTAAGCAGGAAGGAGGTCACTCTCTCCTTGCCACTCTCCACCTCATCCTCTGTCTTCACGTGGGCTGCAGACAAATAGTGCTCCTTACAATATTGTAGTGATGAGGTTTGATACCAAACCTGGGTGCCTACTAGTACTACACTGTTAAGACACAAAGTACTGGTTCTACCCAGGATATGAGGACTCAATGAGTGGTTCAATAAGCCTAAAGCTTTCATTGCATTCAAATTTAAATACATATGTTTAAAGTTAATTAAACACTGACAACAACTTTTAACTTCATACAAACAAAACTGATAAAAATGTTCTTCCTTATCCAAATAAAGTACTCATCATTAAGGTAACTTTAGTAACGTTAATATGTATTTACCATTTGATGTGGCCTGTACATAGTTGCTAGGAAACCAGCCCGACCTTTCACCCACAGACCCTTGCCACCAGTTGTCCTCTTTTCTGGTCACGTGAATTTGGTCCCCTTGAATGAGGTCCAAGTGGTTTCCATGGGAACCAGTGAAATCAAACACTGCCTCGTATGTGGTACAACCTAGATCAAAGGGTAGAACATTATTTAGAAATAATTTAAAAATTGTCATTGTTTATAATCAAAATAATAATAATAATAATAATGTATGATAATAAGCACCCATGTATGTTGAGTGTTTGTTGCATAGAATTAAAAAAAAAAGTTTAAAAGATTTGCTTTAATATCAATTTGAAGGTATATATTTAAGCAATATAAAACAACACATTTGTTCATACATGCCATAATTTTTCAGACAAATTCCGGGACATTGAGTTAAAATTGTCCGGGACTTTTGCCGATTTTCCGGGACATGTATAAAATGTAGCGATATTTATAGACATATGCATTTTTGGTACGTTTTTTTTTGTTTCGCATCTTTAATTGCAAAAGTTCGAAAGCCTATCCGAAATACACTTGATCTAATAACGTCAAATTAAACATTACTACTTCAGTTACTAGATACAAGGCACGTGTTTTCAGTGTAAGCGTTCTAAACATAGATGGTGACGTCACTGCGTTTTTGATAAAGACGTAGAACAAGACAATAATAAACCTAGTGAGGATGACGTTTTTATATGCTTACTTTTTTACTCAACTTCTTTGTCGGTTAAACGTGCGAACATAAACTGCTTGTAATTTTTTACTCAGCGATGTTGGACTTCAGATGTGTGAACAACAATCCTTTGCCCTTACGCAGCGGGAAATAATGACGTAGTAGATTAAAGTCAATTAACAAACACATTAAACAATGCCGCCTTTTGGGTTTGACCGCGAACGTAAGACAATCGATATGATAACAGGACCCCTGTTAATTGATCGAATTTGACACGTAGCGTAGTCTGCCTATTCGGGTAGGCATTGTCATGGAGACGCTGCAGATATACTCAGATTCGAGGTGCAGTTAAACCTAAGATAAGGTACATGTATATATGGATTTTGTAAATTCCGGGACATTTGACAGATTTCAGGGACAGCGGGACAAGTTCTTCATTTCCGGGACTGTCCCGGACAATCCAGGACGTATGGCATGTATGCATTTGTTTCCTCTTCATTATTAAAGTGTTTTCTAGCCAAACGTCTTTTAGGTTGTTTATATGGCAAATTAGCAGCCACATGCCAGAAAAGGCTGATAAGTTATTTTAAATGTAAATATTTTAAGTTACATCATATACACTTATATAAAATGCTGTTTTTTATGTTTATGACCTTATCTTTCCAACGCTGCATTGTAAAATATTGGAATGTAGCTCAGTCATGGTGAAAGTTTACAACAAACATACTAAAATTTATAAAGAAATATGGGCTGTCAGTTGTAGTGGCAGCCATTGTGTGAATACGTTTTTGTCACTGTGACCTTGACCTTTGACCTAGTGACCTGAAAATCACTAGGGGTCATCTGCCAGTCATGATCAATGTACCTATAAAGTTTCATGATCCTAGGCGTAAGCGTTCTTGAGTTATCATCCGGAAACCATTCGGTGGACCGACCGATGGACGGAAAGACCAACGGACCGACATGTGCAAAACAATATACCCCCTCTTCTTCGAAGGGGGGCATTACAAAGTAGGAATATATTTGCGCACATAAAAACATTCTTGAAAAACAATAGTTTTTAAATTTGTTATTGAACAGTGTCAATGAATGTTTTTCTTTCTTTTGAAACTGAAGTGTACTTTTAAACATTTTCAATCACATTTACCAATTTTTCATCATGATCAGAGAAACATATTGCAATTGCATTAAACTCAGGTTTTTATTTTGCCTTTAAAAGTTTATATATGTGTCTATGTTGCTGGGTGAAAAATTGTAGATGACCTAGAATATCTACATACTGTGAATCTAGGCCAAAATGTGGACTCAAAATAACATTGGAATAACAGTTTTGACAAGGTAGATGGCTTTCTATTAGTGATAGACTGAGATATTTCACACAGAAGGTATGGCTTGTTGAAAATATCAGAATGATTTTTATAATAATTGATTAATTTTTAATCCATGTAATAATAGTTATAATACTACTACTTATAATAATAATACTACTAATAATATAGGAATATTCTGGCTAAAAGGAAAAGATATATATGTACATATTAGTATCAAATATTGTAAACTATGAAAATATTTGCTCACGTGGCTGCAGTTAAGAGTAATTATTTAATATATAAAGTAATGACTGGGAACTATACACACATAACTACTGCATTATTACAAGATACTTGGAAATTCAACCAAAACTTATTTCGTTAATGTTGTTTTATCTTATCTTTAGTAAGATTGACCTTGACCCTGACCTACCCATCACAGATACAACTGTTTACAATCCAACCCACCACAGATATAACTATTCACAATTAATCCAATCAGTCTCGATATAAAATATAACATTACATTAGCCAAATATCATCTTGAACTAGAGCTTTGTCACAGACGTGACGTATACCCCCACATGCCGCATTGACACAGACTATTTTGCACGCTGTCTTCACAAAACAAGAGAATGTAATTTATGGCAATTTTTAAGAATTATTATTCCATTATTATTTACAGCCATTTTGACCTTTGAACTCTTGAATTCTTTCCCATGACATGCCGTCCAATGACTGTGAACAAAATTAATGTACAGAGTCATTTTAAAATCTCACAATGAATGACATAGTTATGGTCCGGACAAAATCATTTATTGCCATTTTTGACCTTGAACTAAAAATGTAACCTTGACCTTGGAGATAACTACATAATTCTTTTGAGCCACACACTGTCCCATAATGGTGAACAGAAGAGCCCAATGATTTAAAAATCTCACAATAAACGACATAGTTATGGCCCAGACAAGCTCATTTATGGCCATTTTTGACCTTTGAACTCAAAGTGTGACCTTGACCTTGGATATATCACGTAATTCTTTCGCGGGACACACCGTCCAATGATGGTGAACAAATGTGCCAAATGATTTTAAAATCTCACAATGAACGACATAGTTATGGCCCTGACAAGCTCATTTATGGCCATTTTTGACCTTTGAACTCAAAGTGTGACCTTGACCTTGGAGAAATCAACATAATTCTTTCGCGCGACACACTGTCCAATGATGGTGAACAAATGTGCCAAATAATTATAAAATCTTACAATGAATGACATAGTTATGGCCCAGACAAGCTAATTTATGATCGTTGAAATCAAAGTGTGACCTTGACCTTGGAGATATCGACATATTCATTCGCGCGACACACCGTCCACTGATGGTGAACACATTTGCCAAAAGATTTAAAAATCTCACAATAAATGACAAAGTTATGGCCCGGACAAGCATTTGACCTTTGAACCACAAGTGTGACCTTGACCTTGGAGATATCAACATACTTTTTTCACACAACACACCGTCCCATGATGGTTAACAAATATACCAAGTAACCGACAGACAGACCGACAAAGTGACTCCTATATAGCCCCCATTACCAGTAATGGGGGTATAATAATTGTAAGGATTTTTGTAATGGTCAATGACCTTGACCTTGGCCCCAAATACCCCATAATATTTTGGAATCAATTATGGTTCCGTGCCAGTAGATCTTTAGTTGTCCCTCAGCAGTCCAATCTGTCCATTATCCTGCATATAAAGAGTTCCCTTTTGCTTCGTGAATAAAAGCAATAAATTGCCTATTCTGGTCATTTTTTATATTCTTTGTAATTAAATAGTATACAATACATACCTTTTAACTTAATATGGTGCAGGGTGGGGTGGTAGGGAGATGGTAAGCTTGTGAGCAAATAAGGTGGGTTACAACAAGGCAAGAATTACATGCTAGCAAACACCAAGATACACAAAACATGCAAATAAAGTTAGCAAATATGCAAGAGAGGGATAGTCAGTAATCAAGCCTTATCCAAGAGGTCCTTTAAAAGTCACACAAAAATGCAGGATATAAATTAAATCAATAAATTTAATAATCCATAACAATTATTGTTTGTTTACACACAATTTCAGTAAAATCTGAGTAATAAATGGCTACAATGAAATTCCCTGCACATAGACACTTTATTGTGCACAGCAGTAAAGTTTGCCATGGCACTGTCTAGTAAGAGAGCAAAACAGTTAAATTTAATTTCCATACAATATGTATAAATAAAAGTGCACTGAACTAAAACACACACACACACATTGTTATTGAATTACCCATAATACCTTTGGCATTGGGACGTGCAGGCAGTTCCACATAAGGCTCTGACTTATTACTAACTTTTCTTTCTTCCCATTGTCTTCTAATCTCTCGGAATCTGAGGTCACTGGACATGCAACAAACCTCCCTCTTTTCTTTCCCACCATTTTTATCAGACTTTTCTCTATCATTTTTCTCACTTATTGGACATTTGTTCTCATCAAAAGTTCTTTTTTTAGCAACACGTAGACTGGTAACTTGTTGAGAAAAATCAGTATCATTTAAAGGCATGCTTTTGCATTTCTGAGATAAACCAGTCTGTCCTTTCCGCAGACGTAGAAGCATTTCACCCGAGTCAAGTTTGGCTACATTGTAGGAGAGAAAAAGAAATAAAAGCATGCAACATGATACCACTAGAATGTTAAACAATCAGAAAGAAAACTGTTAACACATGTGGGCGGGAAGATGTGGAATCCCTTAGGATAGATTTAAAGCTATAAAAAACATTCGCGATTACAAATATCAGTAAGTGCATAGTCCTCTATGTATTGTATAAATTTATCCCACACTATTCTTTGTTTCTGTTTTAAAACAACTTAATGAATATAGATTCCTGTTTTAGCATTTTTAATGGCCTCATTTTCTTTGACAAAGCAACTACATTATGTTGAAAAAAAATGACATCGTCAACAAATGGCATCACGTCAGTAAACAACATTTTTATAATTTATCAGAATGTTTTCTTAAAACTTAATATCATATACTATTACACTTTAGCAGGAAATGTGTTTGTAAACTCGCCATTAGATGCTCTCAAACAAAATATCTGAACTTTTAAAAACCAATTTTTGATAAAATGATATTTGCAACAGATCCTATCTTTTAACACCAACTAAACAATATGACAGAAAAAAATGTGAGGTCAGAAACTTGCATGAAGATATGTGTGTACCATTAAATAATTTAACCTAAAATGGAAAATGCATGAAATGATTCATTTAAGAATTTTTTTAATTCTCAAAATTTTGGCTTAGTTAGAATTTCATCATAACATTGAAAACAAAACTTAAAATTACAAAGATTACAAAGATTACTATAAAAAGAAATGTGTCCATCACAAAAAAGGAGAAAATGCACATTTACAGATCAAATACGAAATCTAAATCCACAGACACTAAGGTAAACAGTAAAGATCCAACAAGGTCTTTGCATTTCACAACTTTGAGCAAAACTGCAGCACATGTTGTTTAGCAAGCAGTTGATGTCAAAACCAGAAGCAAAACTGCAGCTGCATTTTCTACTGTCATAATTCTTGCACAGTCAAGGGTAGGTACTTATCTTTTCATGTTTGTATATTAAACATGTAAGCACCGTGTGTTTGGATAGCATTTTCTAGACTGTAAATCTGAAGCTGTGAGAAATATGAACTCATATCATTAAAACAAGTTTGCACAGCACAAACACACATTTGTTTCACCAAAAAACAACAGCTGCTTTATTTAAATGAGTAATCAACATGAAATCGAGTATTTACCAACGCAAGAAAAAGGAATAAAATTAAAAATTTAAATGAATATACAAATTATGACCAACATTATGCTTTCCAGCAAGTGTAGAAAAGATAACATCAACATTTTGTTTGTTGGCAACATAAAAATGAAACCTTTTATTTTTTATATAAAAAGAGAGATTCTCAGAATGTAGAACAATGCTTTTGTGTGTCTTTTCAAAACGTAAAATCTGTTTACAATTTGTATACAACAAAGCAACCACCTAAAAGCAAATGGGATCTCTATTTCACTACATAATTACACTGTTTAAGCTTGACTAGGGAGGATGCAAACTTCGAAGTGATTAAAAACAAAACTGACTGACCTGCATGCTAAGTTGCTATCATAAAGAAGACGATATTAACATGCAATTTCTAGCCAAGTGATACAGGCTGTAAAATATATTGGCTTAATTATATTGATTTCAATTCGTTCTCATTAAAATGCAAACTTAATTATAAAGTTTTGTCTTGTATAAAATGTAAAGTGCCAAATTTTTATGAACTTGATGAGCAAAATTGTAAATAAATTCCTAGAAAATGGCCTTATTTCACATTCCTTACAAAGTAACACATGCAGAAGAACCCACACAAGGAAATCCTCAGGTCAATTACATTAAACCCATGCACAAAATAAGGACAAAACAAGGGCTGTTTGTAAAACATGCATGCCCCCATATGGGCTGTCAGTTGTAGTGGCAGCCATTGTGTGAATACATTTTTTGTCACTGTGACCTTGACCTTTGACGTAGTGACCTGAAAATCAATAGGGGTCATCTGCCAGTCATGATCAATGTACCTATGAAGTTTCATGATCCTAGGCGTAAGCTTTCTTGAGTTATCATCCGGAAATAATTTTACTGTGTCAAGTCACTGTGACCTTGACCTTTTACCTAGTGACCTGAAAATCAATAGGGGTCATCTGCGAGTCATGATCAATGTACCTATGAAGTTTCATGATCCTAGGTGTAAGCATTCTTTAGTTATCATCCACAATCCATTTTACTGTTTCCAGTCACAGTGACCTTGACCTTTGACCTAGTGACCTGAAAATGAATAGGGATCATCTGCGAGTCATGATCAATGTACCTATGAAGTTTCATGATCCTAGGCGAAAGCATTCTTGAGTTATCATCCGCAAAACATTTTACTGGTTCAAGTCACCGTGACCTTGACCTTTGACCCAGTGACCTGAAAATCAAGAGGGGTCATCTGCGAGTCATGATCAATGTACCTATGACGTTTCATGATCCTAGGCTTAAGCGTTCTTGAATTATCATCCGGAAACCATTTTACTGGTTCGAGTCACCATGACCTTGACCTTTGACCTAGTGACCTGAAAATCAATAGGGGTCATCTGCAAGTCATGATCAATGTACCCAGGTTTTTTTATCTTATTTTGGGGAAAGGGCCTGGCCTGTTTTGAGGGGAAAAAAATCGCGCAAAATGCCTGTTTTTGGGGGAAAAAAATGACACGAAACGCCGGATTTTGGGGGAAAATTAGGAAAGTCTTAAATAATCAATTCAACATATTTTGCTGTTTTTAAAACAAAATCAAGGCAACAGATAATTTAATTATGCAATATGTTATATTTTCTACACTGGATCAGGTTAACTTATGTATTTAAAGTTAAAAAAAAAAATTTTTTTTTTTTTTTTTTTTTTTGGGGGGGGGGAAAAATGAAGTATTGGGGAAAATTTACCTGCTGAATGGAAAAAAAAATCTGAGGGGAAAGGGCTGATTTTCGGCGGGTCCCAAAGAAGGAAAAAATGCCCTGGTACCTATGAAGTTTCATGATCCTAGCCGTAAGCGTTCTTGAGTTATCATCCGGAAACCATTTTTCTGTGTCGAGTCACCGTGACCTTGACCTTTGACCTAGTGACCTGAAAATCAATAGGGGTCATCTGCAAGTCATGATCAATGTGCCTATGAAGTTTCATGATCCTAGGCATAAGCGTTCTTGAGTTATCATCCGGTAAGGGTGTCACGTTTAAACGGTAGCGTTTCGTGTTTTGCTCAAAAACGTTTACCAAAACAGTAAATGTTCAAACGAGGTCAATATCAATATTATAAATATCGGGGTGCAAATAACGTAACTGAATAGCTGTACGAAGTATATCGATGACCTTTGACCTAGTGACCTGAAAATCAATAGGGGTCATCTGCGAGTCATGATCAATGTACCTATGAAGATTCATGATCCTAGGCGTAAGGGTTCTTGAGTTATCATCCGGAAACCATTCGGTGGACGGACCGACGGACAGACGGACCGACCGATATGTGCAAAACAATATGCCCCCTCTTCTTCGAAGGGGGGTATAATAAGAATTTGATAAAACAGAATTTTAAATGAAAGCATCATACGATCGCATTATACACAGGAGTTTAGGTCAGCTGCAAAATAAAAGGTTTGTAATATTTGCAAAAATACATATTATCAATGCACAAAGCTGGAAAATTAGGAGGTAAAAAAACAACCATTATATATATGGCATTGCAAATTTTAGGAAA
Organism: Dreissena polymorpha; assembly: GCF_020536995.1. Classification (NCBI taxonomy): domain Eukaryota; kingdom Metazoa; phylum Mollusca; class Bivalvia; order Myida; family Dreissenidae; genus Dreissena; species Dreissena polymorpha. Next base: position 737,016 of record NW_026273322.1, on the reverse strand, counting down.
ACAGGAAACATTTATAAAGCTTAGAATTATGGTAAAGTATCCATAGCGATAATTGGCTTTTCCATACCATTAGAGGGGCTGGTAGGAATCCCATTCTCTAAAGACTCTGGTCGTACAGGGTTTGAGAGGGCTTGTAAATCACGATCGTTCGTGGGATTAACCCAGAGATCATTGCTTGCCGACTTGATAAGTGAAGCCTGTAAATATATATACAAGATTTAGCTACTTTTCAAATACAGTTCTTGTTCAATTACTTATAAATTGTGTCATATGTAAACAACAAACAATTTGTTTGACATTCTGTTGGCTTGTTTAGTCACTCAGATCACAATGAATACGATATTTTCTTTAAATCATTGACATATTAAATAACTAAATAATGGAAGTGGCAGTTCAAGGAAATCTATCAAATAAATCACCCACACAATGTCATCTACAAACAGAAATGTTCATCTTTGTCTAACTTGAAATAACTTTCATAAAATATTCATACTACAACATATTACTAGAAAGTCTGCAAAGTTAAGACATTAATGTTGTGAAAATGTTGATGGCTGAAACATATTATTTCTTATACAATAACTTGTATAAATTCTGAAAAGAAATGTTCTAACCTTATTTTTCTTCTTGCGTCTCCGCATACAAATGATGCAAACAATCAACAGGATGAGCAGAACACCAAGACCAGGGGCCCCGATGTAGACAACATAGTTGGGCAATCCACCTGTAAATGGTAACAGAAATGTACAACATAAACTGGTAATCCATCTATCAATGGTTATAGAAAAAGATAAGATAATCTGGCAATCCACCTGCCAATGGTCATAGAAATAGATAACATAGTTGGGCAATCCACCTGTCAATGGTGATAGAAATAGATAAGATAGTCGGGCAATCCACCTGTTAATCGTTATTTAAATAAAATAGTTGGGCAATCCACCTCTCAATGGTCATATAAATAGATAACATAGTCGGGCAATCCACCTGTCAATGGTGATAGATATAGATAAAGTAGTCAGGCAATCCACCTGTCAATGGTCATAGAAAAAGATAACATAGTCGGGCAATCCACCTGTCAATGGTCATAGATATAGATACAATAGTCGGGCAATCCACCTGTGTATAGTCATAGCCAGGTAAAACAGTTTCTGGCAATCCACCTGTCAATGTTCATAGAAACAGACAACACTGCCCGGCAATCAACATGTCAATGGTCTTAGATTTAGATAACTACTGTATTCAGGCAATCCACCTGTCAACCGTCACAGAAATATACAATATACTGTATTCAGACAATCCACCTGTCAATGGTCATAGAAATAGATAACATAGTCAGGCAATCCACCTGTCAATGGTGATAGAAATAGATAACATAGTTGGGCAATCCACCTCTCAATGGTCATATAAATAGATAACATAGTCGGGCAATCCACCTGTCAATGGTCATAGAAATAGATAACAGTGTCTGGCAATCAACCTGTCAATGGTCATACAAACAGATAACACTGTCGAGCAATCCACAGGTCAATGGTCTTAGATTTAGATAACATAGTTGGGCAATCCACCTGTCATTGGTCATAGAAATGTGCAACATAGTCAGGCAGTCCACCTGTAAACTGTCACAGAAATATACAACATACTGTTTTCCGGCAATCCACCTGTCAACTATCACAGAAGTATACAACAGACTGTTTTCAGGCAATCCACCTGAAAACTGTCACAGAAATATACAACATATTGTTTTCCGGCAATCCACCTGTCAACTATGACAGAAGTATATAACATACTGTATTCAGGCAATCCACCTGCCAATCGTCACAAAAGTATATAACATACTGTATTCAGGCAATCCACCTGTCAATGGTCATACAAATAGATAACACTGTTGGGCAATCCACCTGTCAATGGTCATAGATATAGATAACATAGTTGGGCAATCCACCTGTCATTGGTCATATAAATGTGCAACATAGTCTGGCAATCCAACTGTCAATTGTCACAAAAATATATAACATAGTCAGGCCATTCACCTGTCAATGGTATCAGAAGTAGATAACATAGTCTGGCAATCCACCGGTCAAAAGTCACAAAAGTATACAACATAGTAGGGCAATCCACCTGTTGATAGTCATAGAAATATATAACATAGTCTGGCAATCCACCTGTCAATAGTCAACAAAAATAAAGTAAGGCAATCCATGTGTAAATGGTCACAAAAATATACAAAATGATCTTGCAATCCACCTGTCAAAAGTCACAGAAATATACACAGTATAGTCAGTCAATCCACTTGTAAATGGTCACAGAAATATACATGTTTTTGATGAACCAGAACCATTTTGGAATATGGCAAGCGGTTCGACGCATAATCCCAAGAAACTAGGTTTCTCATGAGAACCTAGGTTCTCAGAAAGAGAACCTAGGTTCTCAGACTGAGAACCTAGGTTCTCGCTTGAAGATTGCACATGGCTTCAAGAACCCAAGTTTTCAAATGAGAACCTAGGTTTTCATGAGAACCTAGGTTCTCATTTGAAAACCTAGGTTCTCATGAGAACCTAGATTCTCATTTGAAAACCTAGGTTTTCATGAGAACCTAGGTTCTCATAAAAAACCTAGTTTCTTGAGATTATGCGTCGAACTGCTTGCCATATCCGTGGTTTTCATTTGGGAACCATAGGTTCTCATGAGAACCTAGGTTCTCATAATGAGAACCTAGGTTCTTTGAAAACCTAGGTTCTCTGAGAACCTGGGTTCTCTGAAAACCTAGCTTCTCTGAAAACCTAGGTTCTCTGAGAACCTAGGTTTTCAGAGAACCTAGGTTTTCAGAATTACGCGTCGGACGGCGTAAACTTGTTCGTTTGGGACACATATTATTCAGGGCGCAGGATCAATGGGGTTCACATATGATTACACACGGGCTGGACAGAATGAAAACACGCCGTTAAGAACTTTATTTTTGCAGATATCTCAAGTTATTGAAATATGTTTGCAAAGTCTTTAGCGCATAAGTTTTTCTTGCAGTGTTGCCGATATCTTACGATTGAATAATACATTATTACACATAATCAATAGAGATAAAACTTGTATTTTATACCATAATGATTGCTTCCTACATGTAGGTCACAGACATACTTAAAATAGAAAACTGTACCGTACAGTCGTTTGAGGCCCGAACAAGGGAACTGAATATTTGAAACTCATTTAATGCTGTAACAATTAGGGCTGTCACGATTCACCGGTATACCGGTATATCGCGGTGCATGTCGTGAAAAAAATCGCACCGCGGTACGGCGTTGCCGCACCGGTTTTTTAAATAGTATTATATTAGCACAGATATAAATACATTACATAATTATTTTGATATAGATATCGTTTTGAAAACTGTAGAAGTGATTCAAAAGGGCTAAATAAATAATCCGTTAATATCCAGGTCAAGCAAGCGCTTCCACTGGTAGATGTTTAATTTACACGTTTAAAATACGGCGATGTATGGGTCCGTACCTTTTTTGGCATTTGGGACAGATTTCCTTTGCAAATCAGTTCATAATTATCCAAAAGATGTTTACTCTATTTCTTATTTTCTTTCTTTAGTATATCGATCGTTCAAAGCATGGCACTTCCTAATCATGTTATCTAAAGATTATGAATAAGTCGAGGAAGAGTCAGAACGCTAAGGATTTTCAATACTGGGCCTGCTGACTCCGCATTTTAAACATGCCCTTGAAGCGTTCGATTTACACAGATTGTAGTCACAGCTATTGTAAACAACATGGCGGACATTTTAGAAAAAGACGCGAATAACAATAACAATAACAATGACTACTTCTATCAAGTTAATTACAGTTTCTGCTACAGTTTCTAGTCATTCTATGATACCAGTGTTTTCTGATTATTGAGTTCCATAAAGTTTGTAAAACTTGTTATTCTGCTGTTTTCTTCACAGATACATATTCTGTAAAATATCGCGGTACGTACCGCGATACAGTGTTGCCGTACCACGATATACCGCGGTACGCTCACGGCGTATCGTGACAGCCCTAGTAACAATGTATTATGTAACGATTTATCTGAATTTTTAGTCTCAAAATAATATTTACAATTAAAGATGTATTTCATAAACAGTTCAATTTTTTATTAACGTGTTCAGACCAATGTCGACCGATTACTTTACTAATTTCATTCCTCAAGATAACCCATGCACGGAAACATGAACAAGAGGCGGTCACCGACGGCTAATGCCTGTTGTCACAAATATTCAACAGATAAGTTTCGTAGATAATTACTGAGCATTGTCTGAACATTGTTCAGAAAATACTCTTGGGGAGAAACATTCACGGTTTCACGCCTATTTCTATTCATTTTACACATATGCCGCCAGCATGTACCAAGCAATGGGAGACAACTGGAGGTTAATTATGGCAAGCGGTTCGACGCATAATCCCAAGAAACTAGGTTTCTCATGAGAACCTAAGTTCTCATGAGAACCTAAGTTCTCATGAGAACCTAGGTTTATGAAATCCCAAGAAACCAGGTTTCTCACGAGAACCTAGGTTTATGAAATCCCAAGAAACCAGGTTTCTCATGAGAACCTAAGTTCTCATTTGAAAACCTTGGTTTACGCTTGAGAACCTAGGTTCTCATGAGAAACTAGGCTTTTCATGAGAACCTAGGTTCTCATAGACACATAGAGCTTAGGTTCTCATGAGAACCTAGGTTCTCATGAGAACCTAGGTTCTCATTCTGAGAACTTAAGTTCTCGTTTGGTATCCTAGGTTTTCACAAGAACCTAGGTTCTCATTTGAAAACCAAGGTTCTCATGAGAACCTAGGTTCTCATTTGAAAACCTAGGTTCTCATGAGAACCTAGGTTCTCATTCTGAGAACCTAGGTTCTCATACTGAGAACCTAGGTTCTCATGAGAAACCTAGTTTCTTGGGATTATGTGTCAAACCGCTTGCCATATTGGAACTCAACTGAGACATCATAAGAACATATGTGCTGACCATGTTTCATGACGAAATGACCATAAATTGAACTTAAGTTTTAACAGGATTTTCCTTTCATTTGACCTAGTGACCTAGTTTTTGACCTCACATGACCCAGTTTCAAACTCGTTCAAGGTTTAATTTGGACAACCACGTTTCATGAAGACAACAAATGTGGCCTCAAAAGTGTTTACCAGGTAAATTTTGATGTCAACTAACTCATCATGAACGACAGACTATAGCGGTTCACAAAAGCTCACTCCAAGCCGGTTGTGCTCAGGTGAGCTAAAAAACATTGCCCACTGACTTTGGATCAAATTACATTTTCATAATAAAAGCTCGTGTAACCATGACCTTTGACATGATGATCTCCATCTTAATCAATGCCTTACATTCCACCCAAGCAACTGCAACAATTTGCATGACTGAAGGATAAGGCGTTCTTCAGATATTGTGCTGAAATAAATTTGCCTATGTGACCTTGACTTTTGCCCTAAAAATCAAAAAGTGTTATTCTTTCGACAAAAGAAATCAGCATACCAATTAAGATTATTTTTGTTTAAAGCATTCTCTAGATTTCATGAAGAAATCAATTTCTTTATACCAGCTAATGTGATCTTGACCTTTATCCTGGTGACCTCAAAATCAATTGTCATCTACCCTTTCTCAGAATTAACTACTTTATTCATTTGCATGAACTTACAAGGATGCGATTGAGGGGAAGTCTGAGGGGAAGAACATTTTGTCAACTCATTAGGACAAGGAGATATGCGTATGGGAGTCTTTAAACAGACATACAAACAAACACTTCATTGAAATTTTAACAACAAGATTCAGGTCAAATTACCTTATTTACCATTTTGCATGGCTGTAGGTCAAAGCCTTCAATAAATATCCCGCATTAACAAATGCTCCAGTGACCAACCAATCTATCTACTGACCAAAAGGTGCAAAGCAATATACCATCTCTTCTTTGAAGGAGGTTGTAATGAAAGTATATGATGTGGCACAACGTCCCCAACAGCTGGAGCGTTCACGTTTTGAAGACGTCATCATTATTGTTATTTTTGTTTATTATTATCAGTTGTACATTTAAAAAGTTAATAAAAGGTTGAACCTGGATTGCGCTTCTCTTTACTTTTACAACAAAACTACAATTATTTTACGATCAGCGACAAGAACCTTATCATAAACTTGAGTTTGTCACAATAAAAACAAATACATGTACCCTCCATATGTAAAAAATGAAATAATAATCTAACAGAAAGAGGGGAATAACTACAACAACTTTAAACTTAGATATTATTCTTAAAAATCATAATAAACAGAGCAATTTAGTTTGAATGTTGTATGTAGAAAAGTGCTGGATGGAAATTCTTTGTGTCAGCGAACAAACCGACAATCGTTCATGAAGAACCTAGTATACCCCCTACTTTATTGCAACCTGAAGTAAAATAAAGCATAAATTACCTCCAAGAAGTGTCGACTGGCTTTTAGGAGCAGATTCAGCAGGTATGGGTGATTGTGATGGCAGCGGTGCAGCTGACGTAGAAAACACTGTACTCCCGGTAGAAGGCAAACCTGTGTAGTCTGTTTGTGGTGGAACATATGTGGTGTACGATGAACCAGAGGTAGCTGGGGTTGACACTGCTTTAGAAGGAGTTAAATACAAATCCAATGATGGGCTGGGTAAATTGTTTTCGATTGTGGCACTTGTGGTTATCACAAATTGAGTTGTTGCAGTGCCTGAAAGGGGTTGAGTTGCTGAATTAGGGTCAATGGGTTCACTGGATTCTGTACTGAAAAGGGAATTATGTTCTGATCTGGATGAAGATAAACTGGATGAGGGTTGCGACTCAACACTTGTTGGTAACACAAGAGATGTAGATGAAGTGTCAGATATTATGGTGGCTTGAGTTGAAGATAGTGATGAATCTGATGAAACACTTTGTGACGTTGATGAAATAGTGTCATTTACACTTAATGATGTTGATGGAATAATGTCATTTACACTTGTTGTCATTAATGGATTCATGTCATTTACACTTGTTGTTGACAAATCAATATCATTTACACTTGTTGCTGTTGATGAAGCAATATCATTTACACTTGTTGTTGATGATGTCATGACATCATTGACCTTATCACTAGCAGCTGGGGTCACACTTACACTTTTACTAGAGAGTACACTGGCACTTGAATCACTTTTCTGTATATTTTGACCTTCAGTCGATGTAAAGGTCATTGAGTCTGTGGTTGAAACAGGAACTGGATTTCCTGGCAATTGTTCTGTAGAATGCTGCATAGGAAACTGTGTAGATGGCTGACCAGCTGTTGAACTCTGGTCATGTGTGACACTAGCAACCAAATCTGTGTTAGTATCCACAGCAACTGATAAGCCACTGGCTGTGCTTGTCACTGATATTTCCATGGTGACTGTGTTTGCTGCTGCAGTTGTAGACCCAGTATTGTCAATGAAGTCAGAGGTAGGGGTTACCATGGTAACTGATGACTCTGATGATGTCATTGTGCTGTATAATCAGTCAATAATCTACTGGGCTGAATGTCTTTGTTCTGAAAAACAACAACAATGCAGTTCACAATATATTGATATGGAAATAGAAAACTTTCATCAATATATATTCAAACAAATTAAAACATATAATATTTAAAATAAATGTACTTTGTCAAAACATTTGGAGTACATTCTCATCACAAACAAAAGCACTATCAGCTGGAAAAAAGAGCAAAATCACATTCCTTGTAATTTTCATACATGTAAATTAATATGACTTTCACATGAAAAGTGTAATTCCAATTAAAACAGTATTCTTTAATTCAAAATGCACACACCACATTTCCACTAATACTGTATGCTTTCAGTGCAAAGTTTCTTTGTCTAATCAGTAGACATTAGAGCCATTTGAGTAACACTGATGATCAGCTCTGTCAACAATGATAGCTTTGTGCACTTGTTTAGATTCACTTCAGATTCCCTTTCAAGACATAAGAGTCATTATGCAAGTACTGGTATAAATATTTCAAAAGGCTATTTGAAATAAGAGTTAAAACTTAATGTTAAGCACTATGGTCTTAAGTAGTTATTCTGATATTTTCCTGTTTGAAATTGCAGAAGAAACATAGTGACTTCGAAGTACATGATGATAGAAATAAGAAACTTTCAAGTGGTCTTTAATAATAAGATTTGTTGGAATTAAGACCCAATCGGCATAACACACAACTGATATTTGACATACTTTTGTAATGTTAATCCCATTTTGCTTGTTTACAATAAAAAATTTTATAAAGTAAGACATGTATTTTTTTTGTTGTAGCTGTTTAACTTTTCACCTCTATTTTACCATTACAACAGCCAATAAAATGTTGGAGACATTTTCCCGCCAGTAGATACTCTTTTATTGGATTGGTTTTTTTAAAAATAATAGGGATACTGTATTTTGTTTTGAAACCAGGATAACGAAATGTTGAGGATGAAACAATTGTATCTCAATGCAGTAATAAATGGGTAACAACCTTTATACACATTACGCTTCAAATAATAAGTGTGTGTGACTGTCATTTTTTATCAGCCTTTTTGTTCCTAGTTGAAGGCTGTGTTCTAAAATTTCACGATTATTTGCATATTGCATTATGTGCTCCAATCATTTTCATTACATGTAATTATTGCTATTCCCCTTTGTTCAATACTACCAAGATATAATTACTAAAAGTCATGTTATAAACTTATATATTGAAATACAAATACATATGAAATAACTAGGTTATGCCTAAGCCAGCTTTCCAATACAAACATTGTGAACCTTTTTTAAACATAATACATTCCATCTCTCAAGAGAACGAGGCCAATAGTTGGACAGCCTGTGTGCACATTGTGAATCAAAGTCAGAATATGTTCCAGACGTTTGCCCGTTGTTTGCTTTTAATAATACAGTCTGGCACAAATTCTCCATCCAAATGAATTGCTTTTTGATTTTTCTTTAACAAAACGCAATGTGATAATTATGTGTGATTTGAATGTGCGAAAAGAAAACTTCGTCAATCATAATGAATTGCTAATATAAACATTTAAGAATCTAATGTTTGGTACATAAAATGCTATATGAAAACACGATAATATGATTTGATGAGGCATCATTTATATCTACAAATGCAAGATTGCAGTTTAAATATATTTACATCATACCTCTACGCTGATTTTGGCCTTATACAAATGTTTGATTTCACGTAAGTAAGCGTTTATATAAATCTTTGAAGGTTTACACTATTATTCAGAATCAAGCAATACTATTGTTTCATAAAGGCTCAGCAGGAATTGCAAGATATGCAGCTCGACACAAATAAAACTACTCATAGGTATGGAATGCCATAACTGCCTTAACATTACAAAGTAAATTACATGACTATATTTATCAGTATATGATGTTGATTTTACATTATATGCTGTTACTTTGGTATTATACGTCAATAATTAATGATAGTATGATGATAATTTACCATGATATGATGCTAACGGTCCATTATAAAATGCTCATTGTCCATTATATGATGCTCATTGTACATTATATGATGCTCACTCTCCATTATATAATGCTAATTGTACATTATATGATGCTCATTGTACATTATATGATGCTCATTGTACATTATATCATGCTCACTCTCAATTATATGATGCTCATTATACATTATATAATGCTCACTCTCCATTATATGATGCTCATTGTTCATTATATTTTGCTCACTCTCCATTATATGATGCTCACTCTCCATTATATGATGCTCACTCTCAACTATATGATGCTCATTGTTCATTATATTATGCTCACTCTCCATTATATGATGCTCACTCTCAATTATATGATGCTCACTCGCAATTATATGATGCTCACTCTCAATTATGCGATGCTCACTTTCAATTATATGATGCTCATTGTACATTATATGGTGCTCATTGTACATTATATGATGCTCATTGTACATTATATGGTGCTCATTGTACATTATATGGTGCTCATTGTACATTATATGATGCTCATTGTACATTATATGATGCTCATTGTACATTATATTATGCTCATTGTACATTATATGGTGCTCATTGTACATTATATGATGCTCATTGTACATTATATGGTGCTCATTGTACATTATATGGTGCTCATTGAACATTATATTATGCTCATTGTACATTATATTATGCTCATTGTACATTATATGGTGCTCATTGTACATTATATGATGCTCATTGTACATTATATGGTGCTCATTGTACATTATATTATGCTCATTGTACATTATATGGTGCTCATTGTACATTATATGGTGCTCATTGTACATTATATGATGCTCATTGTACATTATATGATGCTCATTGTACATTATATGATGCTCATTGTACATTATATGATGCTCACTCTCAACTATATGATGCTCATTGTACATTATATGGTGCTCATTGTACATTATATTATGCTCATTGTACATTATATGATGCTCATTGTACATTATATGATGCTCATTGTACATTATATGATGCTCATTGTACATTATATGATGCTCATTGTACATTATATGATGCTCATTGTACATTATATGATGCTCATTGTACATTATATGATGCTCATTGTACATTATATGGTGCTCATTGTACATTATATGGTGCTCATTGTACATTATATGGTGCTCATTGTACATTATATTATGCTCATTGTACATTATATGGTGCTCATTGTACATTATATGGTGCTCATTGTACATTATATGATGCTCATTGTACATTATATGGTGCTCATTGTACATTATATGATGCTCATTGTACATTATATGGTGCTCATTGTACATTATATGGTGCTCATTGTACATTATATGATGCTCATTGTACATTATATGGTGCTCATTGTACATTATATTATGCTCATTGTACATTATATGGTGCTCATTGTACATTATATGATGCTCATTGTACATTATATGGTGCTCATTGTACATTATATGGTGCTCATTGTACATTATATTATGCTGATTGTACATTATATGGTGCTCATTGTACATTATATGGTGCTCATTGTACATTATATGATGCTCATTGTACATTATATGGTGCTCATTGTACATTATATGATGCTCATTGTACATTATATGGTGCTCATTGTACATTATATGATGCTCATTGTACATTATATGGTGCTCATTGTACATTATATTATGCTCATTGTACATTATATGATGCTCATTGTACATTATATTATGCTCATTGTACATTATATGATGCTCATTGTACATTATATGATGCTCATTGTACATTATATGATGCTCATTGTACATTATATGATGCTCATTGTACATTATATTATGCTCATTGTACATTATATGGTGCTCATTGTACATTATATGGTGCTCATTGTACATTATATGATGCTCATTGTACATTATATGATGCTCATTGTACATTATATGATGCTCATTGTACATTATATGGTGCTCATTGTACATTATATGATGCTCATTGTACATTATATGATGCTCATTGTACATTATATGGTGCTCATTGAACATTATATGATGCTCATTGTACATTATATGATGCTCATTGTACATTATATTATGCTCATTGTACATTATATGGTGCTCATTGTACATTATATGGTGCTCATTGTACATTATATGATGCTCATTGTACATTATATGATGCTCATTGTACATTATATGGTGCTCATTGTACATTATATGGTGCTCATTGTACATTATATGATGCTCATTGTACATTATATGGTGCTCATTGTACATTATATGATGCTCATTGTACATTATATGGTGCTCATTGTACATTATATGGTGCTCATTGTACATTATATTATGCTCATTGTACATTATATGGTGCTCATTGTACATTATATGATGCTCATTGTACATATATGATGCTCATTGTACATTATATGGTGCTCATTGTACATTATATGATGCTCATTGTACATTATATGGTGCTCATTGTACATTATATGGTGCTCATTGTACATTATATGGTGCTCATTGTACATTATATGGTGCTCATTGTACATTATATGGTGCTCATTGTACATTATATGGTGCTCATTGTACATTATATTATGCTCATTGTACATTATATGGTGCTCATTGTACATTATATTATGCTCATTGTACATTATATGATGCTCATTGTACATTATATGGTGCTCATTGTACATTATATGATGCTCATTGTACATTATATGGTGCTCATTGTACATTATATTATGCTCATTGTACATTATATTATGCTCATTGTACATTATATGGTGCTCATTGTACATTATATGGTGCTCATTGTACATTATATTATGCTCATTGTACATTATATGGTGCTCATTGTACATTATATTATGCTCATTGTACATTATATGATGCTCATTGTACATTATATGATGCTCATTGTACATTATATGGTGCTCATTGTACATTATATTATGCTCATTGTACATTATATGGTGCTCATTGTACATTATATGATGCTCATTGTACATTATATGGTGCTCATTGTACATTATATTATGCTCATTGTACATTATATGGTGCTCATTGTACATTATATGATGCTCATTGTACATTATATGATGCTCATTGTACATTATATGGTGCTCATTGTACATTATATTATGCTCATTGTACATTATATGGTGCTCATTGTACATTATATGGTGCTCATTGTACATTATATTATGCTCATTGTACATTATATTATGCTCATTGTACATTATATGATGCTCATTGTACATTATATGGTGCTCATTGTACATTATATGATGCTCATTGTACATTATATGGTGCTCATTGTACATTATATGATGCTCATTGTACATTATATGGTGCTCATTGTACATTATACGGTGCTCATTGTACATTATATTATGCTCATTGTACATTATATTATGCTCATTGTACATTATATGGTGCTCACTCTCCATTATATAATGCTCATTGTACATTATATTATGCTCATTGTACATTATATTATGCTCATTGTACATTATATGGTGCTCATTGTACATTATATGGTGCTCATTGTACATTATATGGTGCTCATTGTACATTATATGGTGCTCATTGTACATTATATGGTGCTCACTCTCCATTATATAATGCTCATTGTACATTATATTATGCTCATTGTACATTATATTATGCTCATTGTACATTATATGGTGCTCATTGTACAATATATTATGCTCATTGTACATTATATGATGCTCATTGTACATTATATGATGCTCATTGTACATTATATTATGCTCATTGTACATTATATTATGCTCATTGTACATTATATGGTGCTCATTGTACATTATATGGTGCTCACTCTCCATTATATAATGCTCATTGTACATTATATTATGCTCATTGTACATTATATTATGCTCATTGTACATTATATGGTGCTCATTGTACATTATATGATGCTCATTGTACATTATATGATGCTCATTGTACATTATATTATGCTCATTGTACATTATATTATGCTCATTGTACATTATATGGTGCTCATTGTACATTATATGGTGCTCATTGTACATTATATGGTGCTCATTGTACATTATATGATGCTCATTGTACATTATATGATGCTCATTGTACATTATATGATGCTCATTGTACATTATATTATGCTCATTGTACATTATATGGTGCTCATTGTACATTATATGATGCTCATTGTACATTATATGATGCTCATTGTACATTATATGGTGCTCATTGTACATTATATGATGCTCATTGTACATTATATGATGCTCATTGTACATTATATGATGCTCATTGTACATTATATGGTGCTCATTGTACATTATATGATGCTCATTGTACATTATATGATGCTCATTGTACATTATATGATGCTCATTGTACATTATATGATGCTCATTGTACATTATATGATGCTCATTGTACATTATATGATGCTCATTGTACATTATATGGTGCTCATTGTACATTATATGATGCTCATTGTACATTATATGATGCTCATTGTACATTATATGATGCTCATTGTACATTATATGATGCTCATTGTACATTATATGATGCTCATTGTACATTATATGATGCTCATTGTACATTATATGATGCTCATTGTACATTATATGGTGCTCATTGTACATTATATGATGCTCATTGTACATTATATGATGCTCATTGTACATTATATTATGCTCATTGTACATTATATGATGCTCATTGTACATTATATGGTGCTCATTGTACATTATATGATGCTCATTGTACATTATATGGTGCTCATTGTACATTATATGGTGCTCATTGTACATTATATGGTGCTCATTGTACATTATATTATGCTCATTGTACATTATATGGTGCTCATTGTACATTATATGATGCTCATTGTACATTATATCATGCTCACTCTCAATTATATGATGCTCATTATACATTATATAATGCTCACTCTCCATTATATGATGCTCACTCTCAATTATATGATGCTCACTCGCAATTATATGATGCTCACTCTCAATTATGCGATGCTCACTTTCAATTATATGATGCTCATTGTACATTATATGGTGCTCATTGTACATTATATTATGCTCATTGTACATTATATGATGCTCATTGTACATTATATGGTGCTCATTGTACATTATATGGTGCTCATTGTACATTATATGGTGCTCATTGTACATTATATGATGCTCATTGTACATTATATTATGCTCATTGTACATTATATGATGCTCATTGTACATTATATGATGCTCATTGTACATTATATGGTGCTCATTGTACATTATATTATGCTCATTGTACATTATATGATGCTCATTGTACATTATATGATGCTCACTCTCAACTATATGATGCTCATTGTTCATTATATTTTGCTCACTCTCCATTATATGATGCTCACTCGCAATTATATGATGCTCACTCTCAATTATGCGATGCTCACTTTCAATTATATGATGCTCATTGTACATTATATGGTGCTCATTGTACATTATATTATGCTCATTGTACATTATATGATGCTCATTGTACATTATATGATGCTCATTGTACATTATATGATGCTCATTGTACATTATATGGTGCTCATTGTACATTATATGATGCTCATTGTACATTATATTATGCTCATTGTACATTATATGATGCTCATTGTACATTATATGGTGCTCATTGTACATTATATGGTGCTCATTGTACATTATATGGTGCTCATTGTACATTATATGGTGCTCATTGTACATTATATTATGCTCATTGTACATTATATTATGCTCATTGTACATTATATGATGCTCATTGTACATTATATTATGCTCATTGTACATTATATGATGCTCATTGTACATTATATGATGCTCATTGTACATTATATTATGCTCATTGTACATTATATGATGCTCATTGTACATTATATGATGCTCATTGTACATTATATGGTGCTCATTGTACATTATATGGTGCTCATTGTACATTATATTATGCTCATTGTACATTATATGATGCTCATTGTACATTATATTATGCTCATTGTACATTATATGGTGCTCATTGTACATTATATTATGCTCATTGTACATTATATTATGCTCATTGTACATTATATGGTGCTCATTGTACATTATATGGTGCTCATTGTACATTATATGGTGCTCATTGTACATTATATGATGCTCATTGTACATTATATGATGCTCATTGTACATTATATGATGCTCATTGTACATTATATGATGCTCATTGTACATTATATTATGCTCATTGTACATTATATGGTGCTCATTGTACATTATATGATGCTCATTGTACATTATATGGTGCTCACTCTCCATTATATAATGCTCATTGTACATTATATTATGCTCATTGTACATTATATGATGCTCATTGTACATTATATTATGCTCATTGTACATTATATTATGCTCATTGTACATTATATGGTGCTCATTGTACATTATATGGTGCTCATTGTACATTATATGGTGCTCATTGTACATTATATGATGCTCATTGTACATTATATGATGCTCATTGTACATTATATGGTGCTCATTGTACATTATATGGTGCTCATTGTACATTATATGGTGCTCATTGTACATTATATGATGCTCATTGTACATTATATGGTGCTCATTGTACATTATATGATGCTCATTGTACATTATATTATGCTCATTGTACATTATATGGTGCTCATTGTACATTATATTATGCTCATTGTACATTATATGATGCTCATTGTACATTATATGATGCTCATTGTACATTATATGATGCTCATTGTACATTATATGGTGCTCATTGTACATTATATGGTGCTCATTGTACATTATATGATGCTCATTGTACATTATATGATGCTCATTGTACATTATATGATGCTCATTGTACATTATATGGTGCTCATTGTACATTATATTATGCTCATTGTACATTATATTATGCTCATTGTACATTATATGGTGCTCATTGTACATTATATGATGCTCATTGTACATTATATGATGCTCATTGTACATTATATGGTGCTCATTGTACATTATATTATGCTCATTGTACATTATATTATGCTCATTGTACATTATATGGTGCTCATTGTACATTATATTATGCTCATTGTACATTGTATGGTGCTCATTGTACAATATACAGCGTTATAGATAATTTTTTACCCATGGGGGTAAATACCCCCACTTTTCAAAGCATGGGGGTAAATGGTCAAATTTTGCCTTGCTTGAAGGGTAATTTGCTCAAAGTAAAACAAGAATATAGCCGGGGTACAGACACGCTACGTTAATCATGTTAAACACAATAAACCATTAACTAAGTGTATTCCTTCATAGTAGTATGTTTCTTTGAAAGTGTTTTATGATTTTTTAACTTGTATTGTTGGCAGATTTAACATTTAAGACAAACTTCGTCCTTATTGTCCCCACCTTGAGCCATGGAAAACTGTTTTGCCAACTTTCAACAGTTGTTTTATTCACGTTTTAGTGTGTCCTTTTTGATTTGAAAACGGAGGAAATTAAATCATTCAGTATTGGCAGTACATGTTATTACCGGATACAACTTTTGCCTTATAAAATAATCAATTTTACTTTGAGAAGTGATTTGTTTTGGCTTCGAAAAAGCCATGCTGACCTCTTCATGTAATTTTATAAACACAAGCGCTTGACTGTCTGTTAAAAAAAATCAATACAATGCATCTAGATGATACAGAGTAAACATACCGACTGCCTAACTATTTGTACAATCCAGCGCACAAATTAGCTCTAATTTTAACGATAACCAGTCTCATATTTTTGCGAAAGACAATCGGCTGTTTATATTTTTTGTTAAAGTTGTACACAGAGAATTTACATCATTTGTGTGAAGTCCAGATTGGCCTGCTTAAATGTACGTACGGAAATTATAAATTTAGCGTATTTTGATATTTCTTATGCGTATATAACGCTGATACGCAGCTTATCTAGAACGCTGATTATATGATGCTCACTTAGTACTGATTAACTAAGATATTCTGGTTTTTGCAGAATATGAGACATTATAGAATATATCCCCATTACATGTAAATGTAGAGGGAATAACATTTAACTGTCCTATTGTTGTGTAATATATCAGTGAGGCTAAGCATAACAAATGTCTCATATTCTGCAAAAACCAGAATATCTTAGTTCACAAAGGTGCATAGAAACTGTGATAAGAACTATGAAATGATAAATAAACTGTATAGACAAGAATTTAAATGTGTATGAATTAATATGCAATACACTGCAAACAAACATTTCATTCAGTGGATAATCAATAAACAAAAATAAATAAAAATAACTAAATAAAACTCTGCTTTTAATTTAATTATCTAAAAATGTAAATTTGTTCAAACTTTATTTTCAAAATCAGAACATACGAAGAATATCTTTTTAAAGATAATTATTGTTAAACATGCTCTAATTTAATTTTCCTAAATGCAAGTATAATATTTTAGCTTTGTTGTATTGTTTTATTGCATACATGCCATACATTTTCAGACCTATTCTGGGACATTGAGCTCAATTTTCCGGGACATTTGCCGATTTTCCGGGACATGTATACATATAGCGATATATATAGACATATATGCATTTTTGGTACGAATTTTTTGTCACATTGTAAATTGAGTACATTACTAACAAGGGCTGTTTGTAAAACATGCATGCCCCCCATATGGGCTCTCCGTTGTAGTGACAGCCATTGTGTGAATATGTTTTTTTGTCACTGTGACCTTGACCTTTGACCTAGTGACCTGAAAATCAATAGGGGTCATCTGCCAGTCATGATCAATGCACCTATGAAGTTTCATGATCCTAGCCATAAGCGTTCTTGAGTTATCATCTGGAAACCATTTTACTATTTCGGGTCACCGTGACCTTGACCTTTGACCTAGCGACCTGAAAATCCATAGAGGTCATCTGCGAGTCATGATCAATCTACCTATCAAGTTTCATGATCCTAGGCATAAGCGTTCTTCAGTTATCATCCGGAAACCATTTTACTATTTCGGGTCACTGTGAACTTGACCTTTGACCGAGTGATCTCAAAATCGATAGGGGTCATCTGCGAGTCATGATCAATGTACCTATGAAGTTTCATGATCCTAAGCATAAGCATTCTTGAGTTATCATCCGGAAACCATTTTACTATTTCGGGTCACCATGACCTTGACCTTTGATATAGTGACCTGAAAATCAATAGGGGTAAACTGCGAGTCATGATCAATCTACCTATCAAGTTTCATGATCCTAGGCATAAGCGTTCTTGAGTTATTATCCGGAAACCATTTTACTATTTCGGGTCAATGTGACCTTGACCTTTGACCTAGTGACCTGAAAATCAATAGGGGTCATCTGCGAGTCATGATCAATGTAGCTATGAAGTTTCATGATCCTAGGCATAATTGCCTTCTTGAGTTATCATCCAGAAACCATTTTACTATTTCGGGTCACCGTGAGCTTGACCTTTGACCTAGTGACCTGAAAATCAATAGGGGTCATCTGCCAGCAATTATCAATCTACCTACGAAGTTTCATGATCCTAGGCATAAGCGTTCTTGAGTTGTCATCCGGAAACCATTTTTCTATTTCGGGTCACTGTGACCTTTACCTTTGACCTAGTGAGTTGAAAATCAATAGGGGTCATCTGCGAGTCATGATCAATGTACCTATCAAGTTTCATGATCCTAGGAATAAGCGTTCTTGAGTTATCATCCTGAAACCATTTTCCTATTTCGGGTCACTGTGACCTTGACCTTTGACCTAGTGACCTGAAAATCAATAGGGGTCATCTGCGAGTCATGATCAATGTACCTATCAAGTTTCATGATCCTAGGAATAAGCGTTCTTGAGTTATCATCCGGAAACCATTTTACTATTTCGGGTCACTGTGACCTTGACCTTTGACCTAGTGACCTCAAAATCAATAGGGGTCATCTGCCAGTCATGATCAATGTACCTATGAAGTTTCATGATCCTAGGCCCAAGCGTTCTTGAGTTATCATCCGGAAACCACCTGGTGGACGGACTGACCGACCGCCCGACATGTGAAAAGCAATATACCCCCTCTTCTTCGAAGGGGGGCATAATAAATATGTTGTTAGCATCTAAAACGATTTTATGCATCGTTGATTATCACAGGCATTAATATTTTCTTAGTGTACAATCTCCATCGTTAAATCGATCTTTATATGCCATTTTTGCCGAGTAACAATTTATTTTCTTTAAAGCCATCGTGATGAAATGATGTAAGCGGCCGGTGCGCCTAGCAACATAAAATCGTTAAATATATCCGCCTAATAGGCGATTCGAATTATGTTTAATTAGTATATTTTACAGTAATTGTTTCAATAATTAATTATCTTAAAGACGACAAAGATACACATTGTGTGTTGTTGTTTTTGTAATTTAATCTCGCGTAAAAAATAATGTTTTGATATAACCGAATTATGCATGAAATGCTCAATTTTCACGAGGACAACATCAATGTTTTCATCAAAAGTTTCCGAAGTAACTGTCCACGATTTTATCGTGGGGGAGTACACAATACGGACCGATAAGTTTGCTTGGAATTACACAGCCACTGAAGCTATAGATTGATATTAACACAGGGTTATTCACGCATGACTAATTCACAACCGCATGAATCTTCAGATGTGTGAACAACTCCTTTGCCCTTACGCAAAGGGAAATTATAACATAGTATATTGAAGCCAATTAACAACCACATTAAACAATGCCGTCTTTTCGGTTTGACTGCGAACATGAGACAATCGATATGATTACAGGACCCCTGTTAATTGATCGATTTTGACACATACATGTAGTGTAGTCACCTTTTCGGGTAGGCATTGTCATGGAGACGCTGCGGATTAGTGGCGGATTAGTGGGAACACAGACTACAGATACAGTTAAGCCTATGAAAAGGTACATGTATTTATGAATTTTGTAAAACCCGGGACATTTGACAAATTTCCAGGACTGCGGGACACGATCTTCTTTTCCGGGACAATCCCGGACAATCCGGGACGTATGGCATGTATGTTTATGGTATTCTCGAATAAACATAATAAATTTATAATTAAAAAACACAATTAATTTTTTTATTCTAGCAACAAATGAGCAGTGCTCATAGTGCTAATGTGTTTTGTGGTAATCCTTCAACCAATGAGAAATCAATTGAAATCTACAGTGATCCTACTGGACCCTTGAATGATACATTTTTATATGCAATATATGGCTGATAGTATTGTATCATTTCTGTTGCAATTTACTGTACTTTGGTTCCTACATGAACTCTCACAGGAAATAACCACACTCAGACATGCAAAATTACTCTAAATGGCTCTAGTTAGAAGAGGAATGCATCATAATTAAATCAAGTTGATGGCTTTAAAGGCTACTGCAGTGCCTTTAATACTTTTCAGTGGACCAGGAAGATTTACTGGTATGTAACCATCAAACCACACACATTGTACCCAGCATCCATCTATTACCAATGCCATATGTTTATGATTAGATCCTTCCTGGGACCCTACATTTACTCTCCATTCTCTGTCACAAACAATTCTTCCAAATCAATGTATGGATAACCCTGGCCTGTGTAATGAAGACCGGATGCAGCCTATTAAATTCTAATTAATGCACACAGGAATTTAGGATATAGCATCTGCAAGAAAAGCTATCAGTTATTTCCCCTTGAAGACTAAAAAACATATAAGTTGTGTGATTGTAACATTATTGAAACATGTTACATTTTCATTTGGGATTTTTCGGCGTAAGCTGCATAAGCCAGCTTTTCACCTTAGCCTGACCTTTGTAAGTGTCCAATAAAATTCCAATAAAATTTCCCGCGGCTAGGTACGAATGAATACACTTCATTTATTCCATTGGCTGATTTGAGTATACCACCAGAACATTGGAAACATATCCGCGTCTTTGTAACACTGTTTTACTGTATGAAACAATTTTATCTCGAATGAAAAGGCTTAATAGATAGAACAGTTTTACACTCAATTCTCGACATCAATACAGTTTGTGCGTACACCTTTTATTTTCAGAGTATTACCAGCGCAAGAGCGTTTATACTTAAAAGGCTATGTTCTCATATTTAGTACTTACTTCCTTATTCCTGTCAACATGTTAACATGTAAAAGTATAAAGAGCAATGGAAGCGAAGCCTCACTTTAAAGCATTGCATTTCAACCCGCGAGGTATATCGGGTCAACTCGCGGACATTCAGAGTTTATATACAGGTCATCACCGGAGTTGGCGGCCAGTAAAATAATCGTTATATAATAAAGACGCTATCCGTGAACTAGGATACCTGGAATTTTCTTTAGACCAGAAATATGTTAAATGAAGATACTCAGCAATATAATTATGGTATGTAAATAATAGATTCTTAATGTGTTTTCAACAATACAATGATAAATATTATTGTTGATAAATTTAACAATAATTATTCGTCCATATTGCCTAATGTACTAGAGTGATATTATGAGCATGTAACAGTTTATAGGTGTCTATCTCAACCGTTGATTATTTTTGATGTTTCTACTTCATATACACTTATATTAATTAATGCAGCATCATCATACTAAAACAATATACCAGAAAGAGAAAAATAATGCATTTGAATATCAACCGTACTTTCGTTTGACAACTGATCATGCGTTTACGAGTTGAACCTAAATTTAGTTTTAGTGCAGATTTGTTCATACGACACAAAGACACGAAATTGTTTTACGGATTATTTCAGCTTACAGGACTGGGTGGGTCACGTAAGAATATCGAATATAAAATATATTTTTATAAACAACTGGTAGCAAGGTGAGTTGCAGATAATTAATCAGTAACCACATTTTAACTAACTATTTTGACCTGTTAATTCTTTTCAGCTCAATTCAACAGTGCAAAATGCCCATAATATTACTTTAAGCATTAGCACGATGATAATTGATAATGTTAATAATCGAATCAAATAGCAATGCCCGACAAACCACTAAAACAGGTTTGTTCGAAGAACGCGCCTATAAATACGGATACTTCTCGTGTGGCCGGTTGACTCATATGTTTAAATTTCACTTCCATTCTTCTTTTGGTTTTCTGTTTTGTATCTATAGGTTTATGACCAGCAATATGTTATAATGTAAAATAAGCCGCGAAAACTCCCCGTAACATCCCGTACTGCGTGTGATGCAGCTAAGAACTGCACAGAAAAAGACATTCGCTATCCTTGATCTCATTCATTAAACTATTTACGCCGTATATCTTTTTTAAAGATATTTCTTGTTTATATAATGATTGGTCCATTTTGGACAGCAATCAATGTTTTAAAAAAACTAGGGTCAAAGCAATCTTCTTTTTTTTAACCTATGCAATTGTAATTTCTGGGCCACCAAAATGTCTGCATGAGTAAATCTTCAAGGAGCTGCTTACCGTGGTAATTTGCAAGTGCAACTAAAGCTGGGCAAGTTGCAAGTGTGGCCTCATGTAGCATATTTGAGCATGATAAAGCCAGTTATTGAACAATACCTTTTTATGTCTACAAGCAAGAAGTTATCTATTACCTTTTATAATGATTGCACAAACATTTATCAAAAAGCAACGCTGGTCACAGAAATACAAAATTCCCCTAATATCTGACACATCATAAAAGGCAATATTTTGTAATGATCATATTGTGGAAATTTTATGTTGAAAATGGGACACAACCTTTTATCAATCAAACAAGAGCTGTGTTTGTGAAACACAATGCCCCCTATTGCGCCGCTTTGAAGCCATATATTTGACCTAAGTTGAAGGTCAAGGTCACAGGGGTAAAAATTTGTGTGCGTATGGAATGGCCTTATCCATATACACATGGGTACAAAATATGAAGGTTATATCTCAGGGGACAAAGAAGTTATGAGCATTTTTTGAAACCTAAACGCAGATTTTGAAACCTAAAAGCGGACCCTAAGTTGAAGGTCAAGGTCACAGGGGTAAAAATTTTTGTGCGTATGGAAAGGCCTTGTCCATATACACATGGATACCAAATATGAAGGTAATATCTTAAGGGACATAGAAGTTATGAGCATTTTTTCGAAACCTAAACGCAGATTTCGAAACCTAAAAGCGGACCCTAAGTTGAAGGTCAAGGGCACAGGGGTAAAAAATGTTGTGCGTATAGAAAGGCCTTGTCCATATACACATGTAAACCAAATATGAAGGTTATATTTCAAGGGACATAGAAGTTATGAGAATTTTTCGAAACCTAAACGCAAAGTGTGACGGAAAGAGGGACAGACGGACGGACGGACAGACAGACGGACAGTCCGATCACTGTATGCCCTCTTTTCTTCGAAAGGGGGCATAAAAACACTATTCCATGGCAAAAGGTCTTCAAAATGTTCAAAAACATATTGGCTTATTGATAGTAGATTATGATGAGAACAAAAGTAAAAACACTTGTGAGTTTGGCCTATACTCTGCTGCTATGTTAAAACCATACTTATCAGTGGGTGTTTTTCATAAAAAAAATTGGGTCCGGATTCAAACCCATTCCCAATTGTAAAAAGTGTACATTTTTCCCAAATAGGACCTACAAATTCCCATTTTAAGGTTTCCAAAAAACATTTTGTTTTGTTTACCTCAACAATTTGTTCACCATCTCTTCCAGCTATGTGAGTTAAACCTTAGTAAATAAGATACTCCAAACACTTTTATTCTCAATTCTGAAGCATTTTTTAGTAAAAAAACAACAACATTAATTTCCCAATTTTAGACAAAACACCATGAATTTTCCCAATCAAAAGGGACCCGGCCCAATCCCCTAAATGGTGAAAAAAACACTGCTTATGTACATATACTGTAATACCACAATTCCAATTGTTTATAGCACTTCATAGAACACTTCATCATAACAGTACCTAATTATCCCACAAATGCACTACCAACTTCCTGTTATGACCAATGAATTTGAACAGTCCTTTGTTCCTCCTATTGCAAAACATTACACCCCTGATTTTTACTTCTGCCTTTGGGGTTTTAAACCCGATGTTAGTTTCTATTTTGCTTCATACAATTTTGTTCAAGTCTGTAAACTTGGTACCTAAAAGGTTACTTATTAGACATTTTTGATAGATTGTGGTATCTTTATGCATGGGAAGAATTAACACTACAATTTATTGCAACCTCAAAATAAATATTGAAGATAATAGTTTGTTTTTGGGATTATATTCAGAAGTATGTTCTCAAAATAGAGAAACAATGAATATTTTTAAAAGTGAAACACTCAAGGCAAACTTCTGATGAATCCTTCTAAGGCTATAGGAGATAAAGGGAGGAGACTAAAACAGAGGCTCCAGAAATAAACCTTAACCGTTTACCACTTAGATACTTATTTTGACGCATTTGTTCCCTTTAAGAGAGTTAAATTTTATTTAAGACCTTTCTTTCTAGATTCAAGTTTTAAAAGCTTCATTATACAACCCTTAGATAATGATGAGCAGCAAAAAACCTGAACAGACAGTGATTCACTCACAGGCTGATTTGGTTTTATGCTATTTGCACATAGCCATTTTCACTTTGTTTCTGAGTGGGAAAGGGATAATGTGTGACTTTGACCTTATGAGCTGGCATTTCACGGTTCCTGCACATTGGCTTATATGGCTCTACCATTTGGGCAAAGTTTTATAGAAATCCTTAGAAAAGAATAGAAAATATGGAGCTGACAGTAAATAGGGGCTTGAAATATTTGCCCTTCAAGTGTGACCTTGGAACTGAGCAGGCGTGACAGACTTATGACTTCTGCATATCCGTTCTATACCAAAAACATTTGAGCCAAGTTTCTTAAAAATCCTTCCTATCATAATATTATATAGGAGATGTAGGGAGGCCATACAGAAGTTGCAGACAAATGAAAGTACACATTCCTATGTTATATCAGTTCTAATTAGTGCATTTACAGAATATTCCTATACAATCAATACATTTTAGAAAATTAAGGAAATGTCACAAAAAATTATTGTGTGTCATTTTTTTTATTGATATACAAATCCTCCAATGTCTTAACCCATAATAATAATAATAATAATTATTATTATTATTATAATAAATTAATCATAATAACAATAGTAATAACAAGAGCACCGCACAACGGGTGCCAATGCTCGGCTGTGGGTGCAGTTTAGAATAAATGAAAGCTTGTCAGAATATATTTTTTTTAGAGGTCACAGTGACCTTGACCTTTGAACTAGTGACCCAAAAATGGGTGTGGCGTGTAGAACTCATCAAGGTGCAGCTACATATGAAGTTTCAATGTTGTAGGTGGAAGCACTTTCATTTTAGAACCAATTTTCAAAAGGTTAACAAAATGTTAAGGTTAAAAAAAGAGGGCCTGAAAGACCCAAAGTCGCTCACCTGAGATAAAAAAAAATGACCTGTTCTTTGCAGCCCAAGATACCAATGGAACAAAATGTTCTAACCAAGTATCATGAAGAATAAACAACAAATGGCCCCTTGGCGGCCATGTTTTTTTAACAGACCTGAACCATTTTTTAACTCTTCCAAGATATGTCCAAATTTCATGAAGATTGGGGAAAAAATGTGTCTCCTAGACTGTTCACATGTTGTCACTATATACATATAAAGAAAACTGCCCCACTCCCTGGCAGCCATGTTTTTTCACTGATCATGACCATTTTCAAACTCGTCCTTGACATCCACATAACTAATGTTTTGACAAAATTTCATGATGATTAGGCAAAACATGTGACTCCTAGAGTGTTCACAAGCTTGTTTACTATATAAATATAAGGAAAAAGACCCCCCCCCCTGGGGGCCATGTTTTTTTACCGATCCAAACCATTATCGAACTCAACTGTCCTATCCAGGTGTGGTAGTGCGGTCTCCTTGGCTTACGCAAATGAACCGGTCACAGGACGGTTACAAGTTATGTAACTTAGTGAGCACTTATGTAATGCGGAGGGACGCCTTAATACACTCAAAGAATTTATTTATAAGTGAAAACCAAGGCAGCTTTAACAAAAATAACTAATTTTTATTCCAAGAACTCGGAAAATGAAGAACAATCACAGAAAATTAAGAACAGGTACAAGCCAAGTCTAAAGAATCTAAGTATCGTTACAAAAATGAACAACATATAGCAAATACCTTAATGACTGTAAAAAGAAGTTCAAAATCTGTCCAAAAAAATGATATAAATATAAGTTACTGTTAGTCTAGAAAGTGCTTCAAAAATCTAATTTACAAAATAGGTCTAATTTAATCTAAAGAACAATATTTATTGAGTTTAGGAAACTTCAGTGAATCAAATGTAAAAATAAGAAAAATTAACTAAAGTTATTGAAATAGAATAGAGTCCTTCTAATTTAGAAAATACCAAATAAAAATAATCTAAATAATAAGAATAATTTAGAAAATAATGCCAAAATGTCTTGATGCTGGTGTTAAAAATAATTTAGAGTTTAATTTTTTCAAAATTCCAACCTTTTTCAAGAGCTGTTAACTTTTCAAGAAAGCATCAAGAGGTGTTTAAATCAGCCAAAACAGCTTATTTTATACAGTTCAGAAGAGATCAATGGCAGAGTAGTCAATTTTCCCTCAGAACAGTGCATTTATCAATGATCAATATCTTCCCAAATTCCAGAGCAGAACTAAAAATAGATTACTGAACCAGGTTAAACAAGGGAGATAAATACTGCATAAATACTGCAAAATCATGTACATGTTGTCTTTCTTTCAGTTATCTTTCAGTTATCTCTTAGTTGAAAGGCTTATCATAAGTGTTAATGACTAAAACAGTTATGTTAACTATGAACATTCTGTGTTATGAAAAATTACATCATACAGTTAATGTCACATAATATTGACATAATAAAACCAAACTTTACTACACAGGAAACAAATGTTCTGACCAAATTTCATGAAGATTGAGCAAACTAGAAAGTTAACCAGATTTTACTATAGCCATATATAGCCATATAAGGAAAAATGCCCCGCCCCTTGGCAGCCATGTTTTTCAAGGCAAGGTTACCATTTTTGAACTCATCAAAGATATCATTGGGACAAATCATCTGAGCAAGTTACATGAAGATCGGAAAATAAATGTGGCCTCTAGACTGTTTTACTATAGCCATATAAGGAAAAATGCCCCGCCCCCTGGCGGCCATGTTTTTCATCCAACCGACATCATTTTCGAACTCGTCCAAGATATTATTGGGATGAATCTTCTGACCAAGTTTCATGAGGATTGGACAATAAATGTGGCCTCTACAGTGTTAACAAGATTTTGCTATAGCCATATAAGGAAATATGCCCCGCCCCTTGGCAGCCATGTTTTTCAAGCAAATGTAACCATTTTCAAACTCATCCAAATTATCATTGAAACCAATCTTCTGACCAAATTTCATGAAGATTGGACAATAAATGTGGCCTCTAGAGAGTGAACAAGGCAAATGTTGACGTCGCACAACGCACGACAGACAACGGACGACGGACAAAAGGCAATCACAAAAAAATTAGCACAACGCGGACGGCAGATGACACGACACGACAAGCTCGCTATGACAATACCTCGGGTTTTCTCCGAAAACAGCCAAGCTAATAATAATCCAAAAGTTCGAGGAAAAGAAAAAGCAAGATTGATTAATGTTGAAAAAAAAAATAAACATCAACAGAAAGGTTTTCATAATAAAAAACTCCTAAATTGAAATTTTGTTATCATTTTCCATAAGATAGTATACCCTTAAGCTGTAATGATGTATACATACCCAATTAAACTGTTTATACATACATGTAAATGCTTTGAAGCTGGTTTATCCTGCATGCCTCAATCCATTATAAATATGGTTCACTGCATTTGAAAACAATGTCATGATAATACAAAAGAAAAATATTTACTTAACATAAATGTCACATCATAATCTAGATTTCACTTTGAAGAAAAACATGACAACTTCCCTACATCCAAACAACATGTTATAACAATAACCCACACTTTTAAGGCCAAAAATAAAATAGTATTTAATTTCCTGTGCAAGTACAGAAAAGACCTTTGATAGCAATATATAGGAGCTTTTGTTTAGAAATTCTTTTGGGAATGCACTTTCAGCAATGTTAAAAAATTAAAAACATTTTAACAACAACTAGCCAATAAGAAGAAAATGTAAAATCTCTTTCAATTGATCTACTTCTTTCTGATAATAGGGAATGGATGCAACTGATGACCAGTTGATGAAAGTCATCACTGATTGATTTGACTGATTTTTTTAGCTGCCCTCTGGGAAAACAGTGTTTAATGCACGTGCATGAAGTGTAATCCTAAATAAGCCTCACATGTGCAGCTCGCAAATTGTCAATAATTCAATATGGAAAGGTAAAGGGGGCTATGCTTAATGACAATTATACACATGGAAAGGCAAAGAGAGCCAGGGGTTTTCCATATCCATCTTGGGGAAAAATAGTCTGGTCAAATAAATATTTCTTAAATAGATAAAATAAAAAATAAATGAATTTTTTATGATGCCTTTTCTTGGCCATTTCTGGAAAAAATGAAATTCACACAAAAAGTCCACTGATTTGGGGAAAACAAATTTAATATAACTCTTTATAATAATTCAATCAAGGAGAACAAAATCATATAAATTATAATTAGATACTTTGCCAGATGTATGTAAAATAAAATTGAGATATAATTATAATTAGACAATTATTTAAAAAAAATTATGAATATATATATTTAATTTTTTTAGAAATCGGGATATATTTTTACAATTTCAGTTTGTGATCGGGTCCGATTGCTTTGCGATTTGGTCCAATTTTACAGCCTTTTTCTAAAAAGCAGAAAAGTCCCTGACAGCTATGTTTGTCTAAAATAGGACATGGAAACATACTATATTTTAGGTCTTTCCTAAAGCACTGCTGATGAATCAGCCCAGTTTCCCAGAATACTGCTAAAAGTCAGAAGCAAAATATTGAGTAACCACACTAACCTTGTACCAGGGTAGGTATCCTACGTGACAATTTTCTAAAAAAGGGGTTCTGGAAAATGGCGCCGCCCGTTGCTTCAGGTGAGTTTTCTTGGTATTTTATTGTATAATACTTAATGAAATACAGAATGCTATGTATAAGAGCCGTGCCATATGAAAAACACATGATCGGCGACACCGTAAGTTGCTGATAAATGCCCATCTTGCTCAGAAAATGAAACCGCGTGTCTGAGTAACAGAAAATATTGCCGATAAACAGGGGTCACGGAGCATTATTTTTTCAAAATACATGTATTTCTGGTTGTTCAAGACAGACTCATGGCTGTCGCACAATAACACATCGACAAATATGACTAGCCAAAACATTCTCCAAAGTGTGTGATCATTTTGCCCAACTCTATTTGTCATATGTATTTTCACAAGTGTTCGCAAAGATTACGTCATACATCTTCGGAAATCAAGTGAATTTCTTTCTATTGCACTTTCAACTTGTGTTTGTATATACACACTGTTCTGTAACCTCGATTTGAGTTGCTTTTCTGTTAAGGTATCGTATTGCTATTTTGTGGCGCCTGCTCAATTTAGTAATACAAATGTGAGAATTTAAAGAGATTTCTTGTCTAATAGTGTATCGCCAATGTTCTTGTTTTGTATATTGTCGTTGTTCAGCAAGACGTCGTATCTCCTTCATTTCAATGAATGAGAAACGACCTTTTAACTGAACAGCGACAAAGTGGCCAAAGTTAAATAGAAAATACGACCTCCATGGTTTTGCTTGAAAAATGGTAAATGGCCATATGTCAATTAAATTGCTATTTCGAAAAGTTTTGCTTTGTTCTATGGTAAAATGTATATTGCAAATGGTTTTCGAGTTGATGTTTACTGAAACGCTATCTTGGAAGAGTTTCTTTGTTCCAAGACCAAAAGTTTATTCAAAAGTGCTATATAGAATATGTTTTAGTTGAGTCTATATAGCAAACGGTGTCACGCCTTATCCGTCATGTTAAGGGATAAACCACACTACAATGTTATGACGTGGTTTCCTATTTTGTTTTACACGTTGCTGTCTTATGACGGCATTATCTTTACTAAATGGACAAGTACAGTTTACCAGATAGAACCACGATAAGCATGCTTTAGGAATGAAGGCTAATGTTACCGGGGAGCTATTTGCCTCTTCCAGCACAGTCTGGACAGTCTTAGAAGAGAAAAGGAATGATAATCAAGTCAGTGCGACCAAAGAGGTATCCATAAGTTATTTTAAACGCGTCATGACATCGCTAATATATGTTGGTCAAAATGTGATCTTAGCAAGTTAGTCCGCGTGACCCATTACTTATCATTTTCGGATGGGAGCGATAAAACACTTCATTCATCATGAATTTCTTCTGGAGAATGTTTTGGCTAGTCATATTTGTCGATGTGTTATTGTGCGACAGCCATGAGTCTGTCTTGAACAACCAGAAAAACATGTATTTTGAAAAAAAAATGCTCCGTGACCCCTGTTTATCGGCAATTTTTTCTGTTACTCTGACACGCGGTTTCATTTTCTGAGCAAGATGGGCATTTATCAGCAACTCACGGTGTCGCCGATCATGTGTTTCATTTGGCACGGCTCTTATACATAGCATTCTGTATTTCATTAAGTATTATTCAATAAAATACCAAGAAAATTCATCTGAAGCGACGGGCGGCGCCATTTTCCCCTTTTTAGCAAAATTGTCACGTGGGATACCTACCCTGTGTACATCAGATTGCCAAGATACTAAGCTGCTCTTCAGAATCACAATCAATAACTAAGTGATTTATAGTTTATTTGTGGGTTGTAGTACTGGTTTTTGTTTCAATAACTCACGCCCCACTTAAGTTCTTGTTGTATTGCAAATTTAAAGAACAGATTCCCATGAAGGTCTGAAGAGAGGAACATATGATAGAACAATAGATAAAGCAATACTGTTTTCAATGCATGGGTTTAAATCCACATCTTTTGGTAAGTTTTAAACTATTTACTTAAGCTACATGGCATCCAATGCCTTAAGTCTATAGAGACACTCTTGGGTCTGTTTCCTGGGAAAAACCAGTACTTGCTGTAGAGAAGATCCTCAGAAGGCTTCCAGAGTGATTGCATAGAAAGCCTAAGGCTAATTTAAAATGCTCTCAAGTGGAGCGCTCCCACAGTGGAAATCAAACCCATGACCTCCTGATCACTAGGCAGACACCATGTCCACTACACCACTGCGACCTTGGAGCGCTCCCACAGTGGAAATCAAACCCATGACCTCCTGATCGCTAGGAAGACACCATGTCCACTACACCACTGCAACCTTGGAGCGCTCCCACAGTGGAAATCAAACCCATGACCTCCTGATCGCTAGGCAGACACCATATCCACTACACCACTGCGACCTTGGAGCGCTCCCACAGTGGAAATCAAACCCATGACCTCCTGATCGCTAGGCAGACACCATGTCCACTACACCACTGCGACCTTGGAGCGCTCCCACAGTGGAAATCAAACCCATGACCTCCTGATCGCTAGGCAGACACCATATCCACTACACCACTGCGACCTTGGAGCGCTCCCACAGTGGAAATCAAACCCATGACCTCCTGATCGCTAGGCAGACACCATATCCACTACACCACTGCGACCTTGGAGCGCTCCCACAGTGGGGATCAAACCCATGACCTCCTGATCGCTAGGCAGACACCATATCCACTACACCACTGCGACCTTGGAGCGCTCCCACAGTGGAAATCAAACCCATGACCTCCTGATCGCTAGGCAGACACCATGTCCACTACACCACTGCGACCTTGGAGCGCTCCCACAGTGGAAATCAAACCCATGACCTCCTGATCGCTAGGCAGACACCATATCCACTACACCACTGCGACCTTGGAGCGCTCCCACAGTGGAAATCAAACCCATGACCTCCCGTTCGCTAGGCAGACACCATATCCACTACACCACTGCCACCTTGGAGCGCTCCCACAGTGGAAATCAAACCCATGACCTCCTGATCGCTAGGCAGACACCATATCCACTACACCACTGGGACCTTGGAGCGCTCCCACAGTGGAAATCAAACCCATGACCTCCTGATCGCTAGGCAGACACCATATCCACTACACCACTGCGACCTTGGAGCGCTCCCACAGTGGGGATCAAACCCATGACCTCCTGATCGCTAGGCAGACACCATGTCCACTACACCACTGCAACCTCTTTAAAAATCTTTTTTTTCAAGATAATTCAATATGAACAACAATTAGATTTTAGTAGTGATTCTAATCATGCCTGCTCCAAGCAATTTTGCAGTCTTAAGTTGAGCTTGTCTTTCATTCATTCTAATCCAAAGAAGGCTGCATTTTAACATCAAGGATTAAGGATTATATTGCAATTCATCATACGCCAGTTCCAATGTGTGACAACAAAGATTCACTTTTTTATTTAATGGAGTAAACCCATTACTTTCTCGGTATATACACCATTAGTGTTTTAGCTGCTGAGCCATATAATATTTTTCAGTCTTCAAATTGAAAACATTCTGTGGGATGTCATGGTGTCCTAAAGATACTTATCATCCAGCAGCCTTTTTGTTTAAACATGATTATCAAATTTCATCTATCATCATGCAATAAATAACATTTTCAGCCAGTCAGAAACCATTTAAGTTGCCTGTGTCATACTTTTATCACCACCATCTTTCAGTTCCCTCTACAAAGATAAATATCTGCTGAACAGCTGTCAGAAGTTTGGGAGAGAAAATCTCTCCTAACTCACTAGTGATTCTTGCTATTCTGTAGTTCAAGGCTAAGAGTTGTAATGAGCATTTCTTTATGAATATTTTTCTTGATCATGATTTGCTATACTTTTTTTAATTCAATAATTGTATTCCCTTTGTATTAAATGCCCCACCCTAATACCCCCCTCCCACCAATAGTTTAAATAATACCCATATGTTCATGTCTTACTTTATTTTTCTTACACACTTAAATTCAAATACAAGCTTTAGACCAAATTTTGACAAAAACTCTGGCATAATAAACTACTCAGTAGAGTTATTAATAATATGTTTTTTTATGATAGATGTACATAAAACAAAATTTAAAATGCCTATTATTTTTCAGCCCACCTGATAATTGTTAGGCCCCCAGAGGCATTTATTAACCCCTTCCCCCATAAGAAGCAAAGTGAAAATGGCTTTTCCAAACAGCATAAAACCAGAACAGCTTGCGAGTAATTCGCAGTCTGTTTAGGTTTTATGCTGTTTGCTCCTCTTTTAGAATCTAAGGATTGGAAATGAAGCCTTTAAAACTTGAAACTAGTATGAAAGGTCTTATTATAACAAATTAACAGGGGTGTGATTGAGGCAGAGGGGAGGAAAACTCTGTCGACTGATTTTGACTACGCGAATGGCGCGCATTACGCAATGACAAACCTTAAAACAGACATTGACATAAACATCTTCTTGAACTTCATAACAATATTTCTTTATAAAAACCTGTTAAACTTCACATTTAACATACTGAGGATGGAAAGTTAACAGTATTTATTGTGATCAATAGCAGCAGTTTTTTTTTAATGTATTGAATTACAGTAAATGGACTAAAGATAAACAAACACACTTGAGTGTTCTTCTTGTGTTAATGATGTATTAAACTGAGTTAAATTCATATATTTAATTTGTTTACCTTTCAATATCTTGCATTTCACATCTTCAGTTCAATGCTATTTCAGTTAACTGAACAGCGTGACAAACATAATAAAGCAGAATATGCATATGAATCTGATAATACACAGATCCACTATCATATAAATCAAATCATGTTTGTCTATTTCCATGTTCGAACGATATACTCTTCTAAATTGTTTTGCTTCGCGAGTAAGCTGAACTCCAATTTGCAAACACTGGTTTCCGTGACACAAATTCACTGTGCACATTTCTAAACAAAATATGTGTTGCTTGCGTGTAATACGTAGTCTTTTTCGTTGGCAAACACATTTTATTATTCCTATCAAACTATATGATGTCAGTCGTTAATGCGATTGCTATTTGTCATTTCAATAATCTTAATTTTCGCTTCACAACGGTGCCATTTGCAAGCGAATCAGCTTAAAAATACCAAGCACATTTTAAGAAACCGATTTTAATTGGAAGATTGGAAAACGACAGCCAATTATATCGCTTGTTTTAAAAATGCCTAGGCAGAATCTACCAGTGTAAAATGCGGAGAGATTTCGCGACCTGTGGATATTTCGGGCCACTTATGAAATACGTCCGCGGAATCGGTGGTACCCCCTCTCCCCCACATTTTTTTAAACGAATTTACGCGAATCTCAGAAGTGATCCCCGGGACAACCCGATCCGCGGAAATCCGCGGAAAAATCACACCCCTGATTAAATATAACTTTCTAATGGACAACAAATGCTTGAAAATATGTATCTAAGTGGTAAAGGGTTAAGACATGGTTAAGGAAAATAAAGGGCTATCACAATACAACCATTGTCTAAAACAATTCAGAAAAATGTTTCTTCTTGAGTCTTCATGAATTGCTCTTTTATGCCATGCTTAAATCCATCCTAGAAAGACAATGGCACTCAAAGTCAATGACTGCATGCAGGGCTCAGGTCTAGAGCAACACTTGCCGGATATGACATATGCGGCGACTCAATTATGATGAAACTACCATGCTGCCATTTTCTTATGTAATGTCACCCTTGCACATTACTACAAATGTACTTTCCATGGAATTGCAAGGCGTTTCATGTAATTTCCAAGCCTAAATATTTATATTTAAATGGCATGGTTGAGAATCCAGCATTTCCAAATAATCTCTCAGCATTCACTAATCATTACATTACTTACTGCAGACAGACAGGTTTGCTGATTATATTTCTCATACTATTCAACAACAAGAAATGTGTTTGTCAGAAACACAATGTCCCCTTCAGCGCCGCTTTGATTTAGTTTTTTTTTACCTTTGACCTTGAAGGATGACCTTGACCTTTTACCACTCAAAATGTGCAGCTCCATGAGATACACATGCATGCCAAATATGAAGTTGCTATCTTCAATATAGCAAAAGTTATTGCAAAATGTTAAAGTAGGCGCAAACAGACAGACAGGGCAAAAACAATATGTCCCCCGCTATAGTGGTGGGGGACATAATAAACATGCCCATCAACAACTTACATGGAGTTGCATTGTTTGTTATATATTACATTCACTAGACTAGTAGTGACATAAACCAAATGAAGTGTGTAATACCATAATTATTTTTACAGAGAGTTTGCTGGCAACAGATAAAATACTTAAATTACCTAAGTATTGAAAAATCATTGATCCTCCTTGATTAATGGATTTTTGTACAAGCCAAGTCCACATTCTGACAAAACGAAAAAAGATATTAGTTTTCCAATTTCTTAACACTGTTTCATTTTTAGATGCTGCCTGTTGACCCACATTGCTATATCTCTTCATTTTGTGTAAATATTCATGGGTAAGGATTTTTTTTTCAAAACAACAATTATGAATTAAAACAAGAGCACCGCATAACTGGTGCCACGCTCGGCTGCGGGTGCAGTTTTGAATAAATGAAAGCTTGTCAGAATTTTTTTTTGCTTAAGGGTCACAGTGACCTTGACCTTTGACCTAGTGACCCAAAAATGGGTGTGGCATGTAGAACTCATCAAGGTGCAGCTACATATGAAGTTTCAAAGTTGTAGGTTGAATTTAGAGCCAATGTTCAAAACCTTAACAAAATGTTAAGGTTTTGCGGACGACACTGACACGCTGGCTATGACAATATATCTGGTTTTCTCCGAAAACAGCCGAGCTAAAAAACAACGCATGCTCACATAATGTCAGAACAGGAAATCCAAATTGTAAATCCTACTTCACAATTGTAACTATATTCTCCATCAAACAACCAAAATTTATCAAGCTTTATCATTCGGTACTCTAATTCACACTTATTTAATGATCAAGTCTTTATCAAGGGGCAATAGGTACCATTAAAGTAATTTCTACATGAGCTTGAAATGTCAATCTTGTATATTTGCAGCAATGAAGCAATAAATATAGTATCATGTAGTTTGTTGACATTTCAATTTACTCCTAGTTTAGTTCAAGAACAGTGCACCCCACCAAACCTTACAAGAAATGTTTGTGAATTGTTTGTCATTATATGAACATTTCATGCACATATAATGGCCATTTTGTTAATAAACTTCATGATTTCATAAACTTAAGTTTAGCATTGGTTCATGACAACTGCACTGGACCCTTTTCACTTTGAGGGGCTAAAAAAAAAACTATTTGTACATACCATAATTGTGTATTCTAAATGTACACAAGAGTAGACCTATATACATGTATATGAGCTGAGTCATGAAAAAATGTGTTTTATACTATATGCTGCCAGTGTAGCTCCAAACCAGCCTGCGCATCCCTGCAGACTGGTCAGCTAAGCTGTCAGCTATAAAGTCACACAATGTGTAGACTGGTATTATTAGAGGACAGTGTTGCTCCATACCAGAGTTCACTGATGTACAAGCTGGTCTACAGCTACACTTGCTGCATATGGCAGAAGACCCATTTTCGCATGACATTGGTCATATAATTTACACAGATCAAATAATAAAAGCCAAATAATAAAGAAAACTTCATCTGATATTTCAATATTTCAAGGAAATTTGGTTGACAGGAAACTTAAAATGTAATAATGTAATAAAAACATACATATTATTTACCTGAAGACATATTTTTACCTAAGTAAACAATACCACATTGAAGTAATAGTACACTGAATTCCTGGTATTATTGTAAGTTTTAGTTTCTCTAGTTGTATGAAAGTATGTAAATAAATGCAAACATTTATGTCACCTGAAACCTTTGCAACAAAAAAATTGTCTGCACAAAATTGTTATTATGACATAATGCAAGTAGTCATTTTAATATTTTGTCTACTGAATGTAATAACTAGGGTAACTGACATTTTGTGAATTGTTCAGGAATGCATATTTTCAGACATTATCCAAAATACAGTAAGAGCACTTACGTTATTTTTTGCACTCAAAATATTTCAGTGTTGAAATTATGGTAACTGCTCCTTTCTTATTTTTTTATTGTTTTAAAAAAGACATATCAATTTGGAGCTTTGTTTCGTTTTTCAAGTGTTATTATAATACTAATTAGAAAATTTGAATACGAAAAAAATAATTATTATTTTAATAAAACATTTTTTTGCTTCTCCTGAAAATTTAACAAAATGTCAATTACGCTACTTTTTACATTCATAAAATGACATGTGTTTGTTATGTCAAATTCAAAATTTGATAAAAACATTATTTTTACCAAAAAGGTTGACTTGATATTTTAACAGTTGATGTATGTCACCTTAATAAACACAAAAATGGAAATAAGTAAAAATGTATAAAAATGTCAGTAACATGACTTATTACATTCAGTAGGCGATTTATAGTTTAAGGATCAATTGCAATTGTTTATGGATACTAGAATTGTTAAGGAAAGAGCAATA
This sequence comes from Dreissena polymorpha, assembly GCF_020536995.1. Taxonomy (NCBI): domain Eukaryota; kingdom Metazoa; phylum Mollusca; class Bivalvia; order Myida; family Dreissenidae; genus Dreissena; species Dreissena polymorpha. Next base: position 698,907 of record NW_026273322.1, on the reverse strand, counting down.
TTTTTCCTTCTAAGCATAATGTACTTGCATGCAATTTAAACACAGTCACCACTGATTGTTTGTTGAAAGTAACACCAACATGTATACACATCAATGAACCATCAATAAATTGGTGAGAAATCTAGTCACAGTTACAAATAGGGAGACGGAAAACTACAACGGGCGAGGCATGGTCAGGGGTGATAACCCCAAAAAAGGGTTAGGTTAAGGGTTAGGGTTAGGGGTCGGGTTAGGGTTGGGTTTAGGCTTACCCAAACCCTAACCCGACCCTTAACACTAACCCAAACCCTAACCCTCTAACCCCCCCTTGCGCAATACCATACCATGCCTCGCCCGTTGTAGTTTTCCGTCTCCCTTACAAATACAGCCAATAAATCTCCAATACCTGTCAAACTAAATATGCATGCAACCTACGTATATTACAGACATAAAGAAATAATAATACATGTACCAGCTTACCGGCAAACATTACAAAATACATGGTTTTGTTAATGTAAAACAAGGAAATTAATGTAACAATACATGGCCTGAAGGTTAAAACATAAGTTCATCACTCACTAATGAAATTACAAGCATATTTGTTGTGAGGTTAAATATCTCTATTACATCTAATGTAGACTTAATATGGTGGGAAGTGACTAATGAACCTGAAGAAAGGTTCAAACCAAGCCTTCAGCAACCACACACAACATTAAATTTTCAAATGCATGTGAATTAAAAAAACATTACATAGCAGGGAATAATCTACATGTGCGTCCCGCGTCTATGACGCACAAATATCGAAATAGACGCATCGTTTTGAAATATGTGCGTCCACTCGGACGCATTGCTGAACTGTATCCGTTAACGCATACGCGAATCAAGATAAGTACGAACCATCTTGTGTACGTGTCAAAAGTGTAGCAATGAACGCTGAGTTTAACCGAATGAGGCTTGAAGACTCCAGCAAGTCTTTTGATTGGCTCTAGTTGAGCCGCTGATGTATAATACGAACCTATTAGAATCGACCTTTAAAATAGAATGTGTTATGATATTTTCTCGAGTCCCCGGATGAAAACCTGCTTTAACTTTGTGTAACTTAGTCATAAATAATACAGAAAAAATGCCTCCGAAATAAGGTGTTGAAGCTTAATCCAAAACAAATTTAAACTTTAATAACGGTTGGTCAACGGCTCGCAATTCAGACGTTAACAATAATATTATCAAGCTCGTAATTTGGATGTTAACAATAATATTATCATCGATTTGAATCAAGTTGAAATGTTTTAACAGGTTACATTCATGTAACAGATAATGTTATAGCCTATGTGAAGGCAAACAAGATAGTGATAACTCTGAATTTGTTTTTTGTTTGGTTTCAACAAGTTTTTGAGATTATTAAAAGTTTCATGCAAGTATAGTTATTGAGCTAGTGTCATTTAGACATATTTTCTTTACTACTTGGTATCTTTCAAAATTTGGGACCCATTCTTTTTCAAGGTGGACTCATTAATTTTGGCCTGGGACTCGTTGGTCTAAAATCTGCGAGTTCAGGGACCCATAGATAGTAAATTCTAGATTATTCCCTGACATAGTACTGTAAAATCAATATTATTGGTACCAACATTAATTGTAAGACACTCATCTTGAATCATTGTTAAAACTTATATTAAGAAAAACAAATACATACTCTGCATCCATGGTTACAATGGAGAGGACATCATTGTAAAAAGATGTTCTTCATTTTTAAATAAGAACCTCTGTTAAGGAGAATGTAATAAAAGTCTTGCATTTATTTCTGTACAGAAAAAAAACCAAGAAACCTGACATAAAAATAGCATAAGCAAGAAAAAAAACATTACCTGCCAGACTATGTGAAACATTGATAATCCATTAATCCATCATTTGGAAGATTTACACACAGAGAAAACATTCCCCATGAGTAATAAGCATCAATGAATCAGCATGTTCCCATGCTCAGTACTCTCAGGCTTTCTCTCCCTGGGGGGACTGGTTCAAAGTTCTGAAAGTAAAAAGTATGGAAATCAGGAGCAATATCTCCAACACAGTCCTACATAGACAGTTTTCAGTGCAAAAGAAGAAAAAATATATGTGTCAAAAATGTGATAAATGTTTCAATTTTACAGTCCGCCCAGTACACAGATTTCCTTTTCGCAATGTGAAAAACTATACCTCTATGTATTCAGCAAGAAAGATAAATGATTTTCATTAAGTATTTCAAGTTGGAGCAACATTATGATTAATGTTTCCGACGCAGAATTTTTAAATTTAAAACTATTTAATACCAAGGTTCCAGTTGTGTAAGTTCAGAGTAATTAAAAATAAGATAAATGTTTCAAACACACTTAATTATCACATGTTTATGAACCACAAAAGAATAATCATTTTGTTCAGAAACAGAACACAGTTCTGTATGAAAAAAGTACAAGCTCTAAGGTCCAAATAAGTCTAAGCCTTTCTCTCAAAAGTACCAATAGCTTCTCTGTGTGTAATAATTGCCTGACCACATGGCAGTCATTAAAGCATTGATAATTTTAGACTTTGGAAAGCATGCCTTATGCATTGAGAGCATAACATGAAGCTCAAATGGTGAAAGCTCATGTGCCTGAGTGAGTCAAATGGATCATTTCCAATATGATACTGAATTTGTTCCAAGAAGTGTAGCCACTTTGCAAATACTTGAATGATTTAAAATGTCAGGCTGTTTACACCCCAGATTATAATTATATCATGGTCTTCCTTGGTCAGCATTGCATTTAATGGCTAATAGTTGATGCCCATATTAAACCATCAAAGGCCATGGTAAAGACTGCAACCGTGGTCAACCATCATTGATTGGTAAAGACTGTGACCATGTCCAACCATCAATGACCATGGTAAAGACTACAACCATGTTCAGCCATCAATGACCATCATTGATGGTTAACCATGGTTGTAGTCTTCACCATGGTCATTGGTGGTTGACCATGGTTGTAGTCTTTACCATGGTCATTGATGGTTGACAATGGTAGCAGTCTTTACCATAAAGACTGCTACCATTGTCAACCATCAATGACCATGGTAAAGACTACAACCATGGTCAACCACCAATGACCATGGTGAAGACTACAACCATGGTTAACCATCAATGACCATGGTAAAGACTATGACCATGTTCAACCATCGATGACCATAGACTGCAACCATGGTCAACCATCAATAACCATGGTAAAGACTACAACCATGGTCAACCATCAATGACCATGGTAAAGACTACATCCATGGTCAACCACCAATGACCATGGTAACGACTATGACAGTGGTCAAATATCTTTGACCATGGTCAAGCATCAATGACAATGAAAAAATCCATAACCATTGTCAACCATCAATTGAAATGGTATTCTGATCAAAACCATGGACCACAGTGAAGTCAGCATCAAAGACCATAGTCTACCTTATGTCAATAATAATCTGTGTTATTTTACTACAAACAATAAAAAATCATGATCATCCTCATTTGCATAATTCTTATATGAGTCTGGTTATTTGAAATCTGCGTCAAATGCAAGTGCATAAAGTATCCTCCCATATAAACAGGAAGGCCAACTAACACTTTTATGATTTTTTTATACAAGGAATATTCTGAACGCTGATCAAGTCTAGGCAAAAACCTGGCAAAAAATGTTGTCTGTTAATAGCCTGTGCAGAAAAGGGGTTTATTGCCTGTGCATAGTGTTGTCCCAGATTAGCCTGTGCATTCTGGTTTTTCGCTAAGAAGATACTTTCTTTGAGCCAAAATATCATTAAAGTGGAAAGTGTCTTCCCTGATTAGCTGATGCTGACTGCACAGGCTAATATGGGACTACACTTCATGCACCTGCAATAAATCCCCTTTTCACAGAACGAGTCTCATAAAGATAATCCACTTAAGGACATATGTGAGCTAGAGCTTAACTAGAGAATAATCGAACCTTGTTGCTGAAAGTAGAGTGCATTCACAAACTAACTTAAATTCCCACATAAATTGAAGTGGATTTCAGTCGATTAAAATCTTGAACATAGCAATTAAACCTAATTTTATCCAACATTTGAAGATCATGGGAAATGAAAGTGTACAATTATTGTAACTCATATTTCATATTTTTATGTCAATTCTAAGGATGATATAATCAGCAATTATTATGTATAAACTTACTTCTTGAACTGTATATGTATTTCCAAAATTAAATAATGTAATCATTAAAAAAAAAAGTGATAGTCTATGGGAAAGTTGGGTTTAATACATGTGCGTGAAGTATTAATTGTCCAAGATAAGCCAGTTCAGTAAATTCCATAAAAGTGTTGTTGCTGATAAGCCTGAGCAGACTGCACAGATTAATCTGGGACAGTAAAATGTGTACATGCATTTATCCCAATGTTCCCAGAACCTGGCTCAATTATAACTCACGTGAAAGCTCGTTTCAAAACAATGAAGTAAGCTAAACCCTTAACCCTTTGAATGCTGGGAAATTTGTCGTCTGCTAAAATGTCGTCTGCTGAATTTCTTAAATTAGCATTTTCTTCGATTTTTTTCAAAGAATACTATCAGAATAGCAAACAGATTGGATCCTGATGAGACGCCACGTTCTGTGGCGTCTCATCAGGATCCAAACTGTTTGCAAAGACCTTCAAAATTCGGTAACAGCACTGAAAGAGTTAACCACATTGAAGTACTGTAGTTATCAAGCAATATCACAATATGTCCAACAGATGCCAACAAATAAGATGTATTTATGAAATAGTTAATAAACAGTATCCACTTAATACTGACAACCAAGCAAGCTTTCAAATGATTAAATGCCAACACACATTGTATAAATTAATGATACACTTAAGGCATCCCTGTTTGCCAATGAGGGAAAGAGAATAAAAGTGAAACATTCCTTTTTTGGAGTATTAAAAAAATATTGAACAACGATCCCACACGCTGGGTATGCGGATACTTCGATAACAGATGGCACTTCGATACCAGATAACAACAAAAGCCACGCGTGAGAGGTAAGTTCATCAGTTTTTTTTAAAGTTATATCATGAAGATTAGTTTTTTAGACAAGGTGCATGATGGTCGAGTTTATAAATGGTGTATCCTTTTCTATTGCAAAGCAAAAAATCACGGAAGAATGGTAGATTTTTCCCCAAAAAATAGAAAATTCGGTCGGAAAACAGCATAAACTGGATGAACAGTAAACATTTCAACAAAATAAAACTACTTAGAAATATTGCAAGAAATTGTTTGATATTCCAGCATGTAGTACGTAATCACTGTGCTTCAAATACTGAAATTTTGATAGTATTCAATGAAATATAAACGAAGATAGAGCATGTTTTAATTGGTGGTATTCATGAAGTTGCGGAGGCTTTGATTCCTGATATAGGGCACTTCGGATAACAGAGATTTTCAACAAATTGGGCACTCTGATAACCGAGTTTTATCTTCTACCTGAAATGCATTTATGTATATTATGGCTATTCTTACCAAACATTTTGAAGTACGAATCAATTTGCATTGTCAAGCCCAACATATTGGGAATCTATGCATAACGTAATTACATACACATGTAAAATATAACCAATGGCGTTGTTCGTTTTCAAAAATCTTATTACTATTAATTTATATAATTTATATTTTAAGTGCAAATTTTAAACAAGATTCAAATGCTTATTTCTGATGTAATATATTGTGAGCACATCCTAATAATTGTTCAACATGTTTCGAACGTATTGAATATAAATAATGTCAATATGCCTACACTCTCTTGCCAGGACATGATTCTTGGAATGTGTACGGAAAAAATGAAACCTATCAATATATTGCTTCTTGAAATTAAAAAGTATGTCTTTATGTGTAAACAAACAAACAAAATCCCAAATGTTCCAGCATACATGCCATACGTCCCAGATTGTCCGGGACAGTCCCGGAAATGAAGAACTTGTCCCGCTGTCCCGGAAATCTGTCAAATGTCCCGGAATTTACAAAATCCATATATACATGTACCTTATCTTAGGCTTAACTGCACCTCGAATCTGTGTATATCTGCAGCGTCTCCATGACAATGCCTACCCAAATAGGCAGACTATGCTACGTGTCAAAAATCGATCAATTAACAGGGGTCCTGTTATCATATCGATTGTCTCACGTTTGCGGTCAAACCAAAAAGGCGGCATTGTTTAATGTGGTTGTTAATTGACTTTAATCTACTACGTCATTATTTCCCGCTGCGTAAGGGCAAAGGATAGTTGTTCACACATCTGAAGTCCAACATCGCAGAGTAAAAAATTAAAAGCAGTTTAAGTTCGCACGTTTAACCGACAAAGAAGTTGAGTAAAAAAGTAAGCATATAAAAACGTCAACCTCACTAGGTTAATTATTGTCTTGTTCTAAACCCCCAGTAAACATTACGTTAAAAATAATAAGTGAATTTGAATTGCGTTCGCCGGTACTGTATTTTTTATTATATAAATGTATTAAATGAATAAAGGCGTATCAACAACTACGCGTTACACACCGGTCTTAATAACAATAACGCAGTGACGTCACCAATCTATGTTTAGAACGCTTACACTGAAAACACGTGGCTTGTATCTAGTAACGGAAGTAGTAATGTTTAATTTGACGTTAAAAGATCAAGTGTATTACGGATAGGCTTTCGAACTTTTGCAATTAACGATGCGAAACAAAAAAAAAACGTACAAAAAATGCATATGTCTATAAATATCGCTACATTTTATACATGTCCCGGAAAATCGGCAAAAGTCCCGGACAATTTAACTCAATGTCCCGGAATTGGTCTGAAAAATTATGGCATGTATGGTTCCAGGACTTAAGAGAAGTCTACTTTTATCATGGGAAATCCAAAAGCAGACAACTCATCAAAATAATGAATTCCCTAATTGGTCAGTTGTAAGAATACTCATAGAATTAACCCAAGCCAATATAATTCACTGTAACAAAATATGTTCAACTAAACATATTTTTAGTACACTGGTGACATGCTTTTTTTTTCTTCACACTTTTTTTAATTTGTGTATTCCATATATTTAATCTTTATTAACCCTCTAGATAGATAAAAATTATATGTGTTATTTGTGCATGTACTTTTATTATAATATGTGTATTATAATACAATGAATTCTTGTTGTATGATTTTTACAATGTTTATATATATATATATATATATATATAAATATATATATATATATATATATATATATATATATATATATATATATATATATATATATACATATATATATTAATTTTGAGCAACTAACACATTATATTTTGTAAGATATGGAGCAGGATGGCCTCGACCTGCACATACCTATGGACGAGGTTAATAAAGACTATATTTAAAAAAATAAAATAAAAAATAATAATAAATATTTCAAGTGACGATCGAAAATAATTGTCTAAATAATAAACTTGTTTTTAATTTGAAAATTGAGATTAAGAGAATTGAAAATACAACGGATCATGTGGATCAACACGACTGTGTTCAATTGAACTTATAGCAGGACTCTAGATAAGGCGAGCAATGGGTTTTAAAGCAGCCTATACACCTAATAAAATCCTTTGTCATTGGTGCTCATTAGAATCGCATCATGAAGACGATACTAATGCATAGGCAAACAATTTAAAAGAAATTGGAAAACTCCCTTTATATTGAGCTCTACTTATAGGAAGCACTTCCCTTTACACTTCCCTATCCCTTTTATTATCATATTCCAAAGGGATAAGAACATGTTTCGGTAATTCGTTTTTAATTTACATCAGTACATACATTTTTATTTATTGCCTGCTTACTATAGCAGTATTCCACAGCGAATCCTGCATTTCTGATAAACTATATATAGTGTGATATATCTGGTAAAAAAGTGTCGAGTTATCTGGAATCGAAGTGCCATTGTCTTTGAGATGATCGGTAAAAGAAGTGTCCATGAAATTTTGGCATCCAACTCTTAAAACATTTGAATTTCCTCAAATACGTTATTCAACTAAAATTTAACATGTTGTAACATTAATGGACATATTGATCTTTTATTTCGATTAGTTGGCACTTTCTTGATTTATTTCCAAGTATTTTTATTTTGTTGAAATACGTACTTATCATCGAATTCATGATGATTATCGTTGAAATTTTATCTCTTTTTTATAATCCACTGTTTTTTTTCACGACTTTCTTAATCCGCAATACGAAGTACTATACCATTAATCGACCAAACAATGTTACGTGTCTGAAGTGTCATCTGTTATCAAAGTATCCACATACCCGACGTGATCCCAAGTGATTCATAACCATAACACTAGAGTATTGATGTGCTGATGATCAATTTAGTTGCTCATGTTGCCAAGTAGTCTGGCAAAAACTGTTGCTTAGATTTTTCTTTTCTTTAAAAAAACACGTGAAAATAAACCAAAAAATTGCCAAATGCCCCTGAGGTATTGTTTTGACCAAAATCTGTGATCTTGGCATTTAAAGTAGAGGAGAACAAAAGGCTTTATTTGTGTATAGAAAAACAATAAAATAAACATAGAACAATTTCTCTGAAATAATGACATATGAGCCATGATATATAATGTACTCTGTACTGCCTCTCAGTCTTCCTTTTTTAGTATAATATTATGAAATTGTGTAAGATTCCCTTCAGTACTAACGTGTAACATCCAAAACAGAACACATGTTTTAATGCTACACATGGACAATAAATAAATCGCAATTACTGAAGTTTATACTGAAGATAGTTAAGGTCAGTGGTACTTGGCATTATAGGTATTCAACCTTAATTACTTGCTGATATAAGGTTCACACAAGAAACAGATATACAAACAAGGCATATGCCCATTGGGCATGGATGTTCCCACATCCCAATATTGTCTCAAAACTTCACTTGTGTGAAACACAAACTGTTTCTGGCACAATTTGACTTCTGACTTCTAAGTGAGACCTTGACCTTTGAAGTATTAAGACAGGTAATACCCTTGACACTTAATCTCCTCTAGGTAGTCATTACGTTATTTTAAATGAATGTCACAGCCCAGATAAGCTGTTTATAGCCGAAATCTACCTTTGGCCTCTAAGTGTAACATTGACCTCTACAGTAGTGAGTTTTTCACTCTTTCCTCTTGTTGTGACCTTAACCTTCGAGGTAGACAAACCTTTGTTTCAAGCCACATGATTTTTGTGCCAAGTAAATTGAAAATCCATCATTAAATGGCAGATGTGTGGCTGAACTTTAATACTAAGATACTTATGTTCCACAAGGAAAATTACCAAAGGGCAGTAACTGTGTAAATTCTGGATAAAAGGTTATGTGCCTTGCATTTTTCACTTCCCTTACATGCTTCCGTAGTTATACACCACTCAAAAAATATGATGGAAAGAAAGGAGTGACAAACAGAAGGAACAAAAAGCAATGAAAAATACTAAATTCCCCAAGCATAAGAGCACAATAAAAATACCTAAAAAGTAACAAAATTCCTTAAATTATAAGTAGTCGTTAAAGTTTTACCCCAAGACTTATAAGCTGACTTACAATTGGATATTTACTGTACCCTTATATACGACCAGTATTAATTTTCTAAAGCCCCAAAGTCTAAAAACTGCCTTCATGAAGATCAATATCAGAAATATCTCAAATAGTGAAATTTTTAAAATTCCTGTGCTGTAAATTAAATGATAACACAGAAGCCCATGTCAATTAAATAAAATTAATAATACCATACCTGATTATGGAAGGGGTGATTATCTTGTAAATGAAACTAAAACTATCCACCATAATTAAGTCAACAACACTGATGGCATCCTACATTCCTTTTTAACAATAGTTTTCTTGTCCAGTAAAATGCTTTACAGCAGATCCTCGAATGATAATCTGACAACTGATTTTGAATAATCTGCATACTCTATGTGGTAGATCTGCACAAACGTGATATGTTGCCAGCAATAAAAGGTCTTATTTCAATAAATAACTGTAACCATGCAACAACACTTTAATTTACTCTTAATCCACATACTTTGTCCACACTTCCTCATACCATGTCCCTCAAAAATAAATAAGATAACATGAGTTGAAACAGGTGTATCTACGTATTGTAAAAGGTAATGGTTATAAGCTAAGATAGGTATTATCTCAATATTTAATTTATAAGTCAAAGCATTCCAGTAAAATACAAACACATGTTTGAATCTTGGAATAATCAAACATGTTTTTGAAATTAGAATCAATTCATTTCTTGTTCAGTTAAATGTTACTTTATTAACTATATCACATATAACAGTACAAAATCATAGAAATGAAACATGAGTATTAAGTTAAGAAACATACCCATTATACTAGTAAATGAACTGAACCAATTAAACGCATTACACCTAATGTCAAGTTGATTATTAATAATACACACATAGATAAAGGAGTTAATTGATCTACCTAAATACTTGCATAGATGGCTGGGCATACTTATTGGCTATTAATGTCACACTTGCACCAATAAAAAAACCTATGTATACTTGTACAACCACTCTGATTAAGGTCATAACTATGTCATTATTATTCACACTTTGTTGTCTTTTCTGATGGAGGCGATCATTCTTGCATGAAATGGTGATATTGTGACGAAAACATTGTTTATTATATATATACTAATATTTGACAATGACTGTTTTATTTTGACCTGACCCTATGGCTACAGTTGCCTACTGCATTATAAAATGTATAATTATTAATAAAGATAAAAAGCCTATTATACTATGAATGTTTTTTCATTTGTATCAAACACCGGGAAATCATAAACTTTAACCTCTAAGGTTCTCTTCCAGCATTTCAATATTTTTGTACATCAAAAAGCGTTGTCAAAAATAAGTGACTCATACCCTTATATTTTATTTGACAAAAAAAGAGAGTAATAATCCATGTAGTTTACAATTCCTCTGAAATACTCTGTTTATTATTTTGTAAGTATCATTTGAAAAATGTAATACAAATAAAGCTTATATGCACACAAAAATTAAACCAACGGCCCTTGTACTCTCTCCTCTTGTCCTTCTATCATTCTGTTGGGACTGCATAAGCTATAATCTTGGACCATACTTAACACATAATGCATTATGCCTAGTTTTCCCTGAGAGACAGGTTCAATAATTTGTTCATAGTTCCTTGTCTTATTGAGTAAACCTGCTAACAAACACATTGCCTTTATGGAGTATTTAGCTTTCCTACATACAAACAGTTATTATTTCCAATTTACAAACCAAGATCATAATAGAATTCATGCCATGTAAATTTTATGACACACACTTTTCCTAAGACAATTGTCACCAATTTGTATTGCTGCATAACTGCTTACATGAAAATGACAGGAAATACCACTAAATTAGATCATGCCATTGCCTCATGAAGGCCATTATGGCAATCTCACCTTCAAATAAGTACCATCAACACATTTGCTGCACGAGTTCAGCTTCTATGGTTTTCATGGTAAATTTTAACCCGTGGTCATTTTAGCCAAATGAACCATGAGATCAGGTAAACAAAAAATAAATTGATAACATCTAAGTGTACCTGCCCCCAGAATTTTGGCAGCTGGTAATAGGACCATAATAACGGAACAGAAGATATATAGGTTTTGCCCAGTAGCAAACAATGCAGGCATGAAAATCAACACCAGTGCATCACCTATCAGTCCATTGATCTGTGCAGTATCCGGTGACCTTTTACAGGGGAAGTGACCCAAAGACAACTCCTAGCAAACTGCTGTAGTCTACTGAATATATCAAAGCGCTGAAGGCACTGAAGATGTTCGTTATTGCATAATTTAACACGCAATTCATTTTTCAAAATCAATCGCAAGTTTGAAATGAACACACGCCATTAAGTGTGTGTCATAGCGCACGGGTCAAGTTTTGTGTGCACTTTTTATCATCCTTATTATTTAATAGAAATAACTAAGACAAAATAAAAACAGCATGCTTTTTGGAAGTTCTGAAAGTTCTGAAGTTCAGTGTAAGGAATTCCGGACTACTCTCTGTATGCTCAAACGACACAAATTGTGGCCCTGTTACAATTACGCGTTACAATCCATCTTGCAGAATTTCACTTTCGCCTCCAAGATGAGAAAACAATCATTAGCGAAATAGTATAGTGTCACAATAAGAGAAAATCGTTTAATTATCATACCACAATGTTTGCCGTACTTGGTCAGCACGTCTGGAAATCATTCCTTAAATGCAGCACCTTATTAACCCATTCCTTCTATGTGCGAAGGCAGATTGAATTTTACTAATGTATGGTTTGCCTCTTATAACACACATTATAATGCGGTAAATATGCGACTAAAAAGTAAAAAACACTATAATTAAACTTTTGTTTTGAATTAAGTTATTTAGAAACCAAAATTCCAAACCTTATTTCAAAACAGCAAGACTACATTTTTTAGAGAATATTCTTGTTATATTTAAATGTTTTTTAACAGTTTCAGCGATAATGAAACATTTTTTTATGTTGTCTATTGTATCCCTGTAACAATTGTTGAACTCGTGGTCAACGTAATATTAATTGAGACCAGTGAATAGAAACAAGCGTAACCTTATACTAGTGCGTTATTCTCACCCGGACTCCCCTTTGTTTATTGCCAGCCTCAGATTTATGAATGAGATGAGCGAAAATACTACGTCACGCAGACGCAGCAGAAAGTGGACTATTTTAATAATTCATAAACAATCTCCTCCGCGACACGTACAATACGATCATTTTTTTTATATTCTTTTCTATAAAACACCATTCGAAACTATTGCATTTAACACGATATTAATATAATGTTTCCATTTGTGAATAAACATAATTGGAGAACTCAAACCTCTTGCGTAAATTATACAACTCTTTCTTCGCGCGTAGTAAGCGGGAATTGGGCTAATCATACCTAGGCCGTACCGACCTGAATTTTACACTAAGCACTTTAGACGGTCGCTAAAGCGACCATCTAAAAATTATTTTTTGTCTTTGAACTTCATGTAGGGAAGGGATTTGTGCTGCAGGCAGCTGTTTCTTTAAATCAGCCAAAAAAGCGGATTTAATATTTTCTGTACAAATAATGACAAAAAAGAACAAATGTATATTTAAAATGCTTTTGGAAAATCGCAATTATCTTTAATTATTTTATTATCCGCCCGGAATTCACCTCTCTTATTAAAATCAAACATACGCCAATGCTGGGCGGAAGTAATGAAATTGGTTTATTCGTGAAAATGAACAGTTTAAGGTGAATATAATCAAATTGTAAAGTGGTCCAATTTCTGGTTACAATATTTTTATTCTCCAGAATGACATGTACTGTACATTTTCATAAAACATCAAAATTAGGTGTGGACTGTGGGGTGAAGATAAATGACCAAATTAGGAAAACAACTGCTTCAGGCTTTACTGCTCTTCAAAAAAGAAATTATTAGATAACTTAGACCATAGGTCTTACATTTAGAGTTGAGCAACAAACATACTGTGTTTGTCCTGGATTATTCTTATGCAAGAATTTTCACAACAATAACAAAAACAAGAGCTGGCAGAAGACAGCGCGCTCGACTATGCGAGTGCTTGACAGTATAACGTAAGCAATCATGGGGAAATTGTTCATAAAGGAATAAAAAAAAAAAAAAATTGGGGGCTCGGGGGGGGGGGGGGGGGGGTTGAGAGGGGGTTTAATGTGGAGTGTGGTCATTAATAAGACGATCTTTCAAAAATAAAAAAAGGAAAAAAAAAAAATAAAATTTTGGTGGGGGGGGGGTTAGGGGGGTTTAATGTGGGGTGTGGTAATTTATTAGATGATGTTTAACAAAAAAAATTTGGTTCGGGGGGGGGGGGGGAGGGGGTGAGAGGGGGGTATAATGTGGGGTGTGGTAATTTATTAGATGATGTTTAAAAAAAACAAAAAACAATTGGGGGGAGGGGAGGTTGGGGGGGGGGGGGAAGGGATTCTGGGTAGGGGCGTGGGGTATTGTTTGGGTGGAATCCATTGTGGTATTCAGGTAAGTGTTGTTTTGTCAAAGTAATAATAAAATGTGATAATAAATAAGAAGTTATGGCAATTTAAGCAAAATGTTCAATTAACTAAGTGTAAAAGGGGCCATAATTATGTCAAAATGCTTGATACAGTGGTCTGCTCTTGTTTATAGGTTGGGGTCATGTTGGTTAACAAGTATGCAACATATAAAAGCAATATGTCAAAGGATATAGGAAATATTTGGGGTAGTACGCAAACTTTAACATAGATTTATCAATAATATGAATATTCTAAGTATAAAAGGGGCAATAATTATGACAAAATGCTTGATAGAGTTGTCTGCTCTTGTTTATAGGTTGGGGTCATGTTGGTAAACAAGTATGCAAAATATGAAAGCAGTATGTCAAGGCACAATGAAAATATTTGGGGTAGTACGAAAACTTTAACATTTGCACGCTAACGCTAACGCAGACGGTAATGCCGACACCGGGGTGAGTAGGATAGCTCCACTATATATATTTTATATATAATAGTCGAGCTAAAAATAAAAAATTACCTTGAGCTATTAATATTATATGCATGTTTTGACACATGCAGTGCATTATGCAATATCTAATAACCATGGAAATAACAAGGGTATAAATAATGGACACAAATAAATGCTATATATTTTTTGCTACATGAATGAATTCAATCACATCAGAAAATACACAAAACAGGCTGATTTAAAGGAGGCAAAAATGGATCCCCCGCCCCATTTTTCTCAAGTTTCAACGTTTATAAAAAGAACTGTTTTATATGAATAAAAACATAAAAAAACTGTGATTTAATGGACAATAAAGTTTAGTTAGCATATTTTGGTAGTTCTCCATTTTTGCTTGGTTGCTACTTTTTGTTGATAAAACAACTTTTTGTATTTTTACATAAATCTAAAAAAAACTTAAGTTTATGCCTATATCGTTCAATATCTTGGTTTTTGTAATGTTCTGTGTATGAATGGTTGGCATAATTGTTTAAAACAGTCTGCCCATCAATGTTTCAATTTTTAATGCCTATTCTTTAGATGGTGTATCTGAAATATAAAGTGAATTATTAAAAACAAGAGATGTGTTTGTCAGAAACACAATGCCCCCTAATGCGCCGCTTTTTCTTTTTTGTACCTTTGACCTTGAAGGATGACCTTGACCTTTCACCACTCAAAATGTGCAGCTCCATGAGATACACATGCATGCCAAATATCAAGTTGCTACGTTCAATATTGCAAAAGTTATGAAGAAGGTTAAAGTTTTGGTTAAAGTTTTATTTTTTTTAGTGACCTTTGACCTTGAAGGATGACGTTGACATTTCACCACTCAAAATGTGCAGCTTCATGAGATACAAATGCATGCCAAATAATAAGTTGCTATGTTCAATATTGCAAAAGTTATGAAGAAGGTTAAAGTTTTGGTTAAAGTTTTGGGACACATATATTTGACCTTTGACCTTGAAGGATGACCTTGACCTTTCACCACTCAAAATGTGCAGCTCCATGAGATACACATGCATGCCAAACATCAAGTTGCCACGTTCAATATTGCAAAAGTTATGATGAAGGTTAAAGTTTTGGGACACACACACACAGACAGACACATACAATGACAGACAGGCCAAAAACAATATACCCCCGATCTTTCGATCCGGGGGCATAAAGATATTATGCACTGACCAAAAGGCCATGAAAATCAGCATCTCCAAAATTGCTTGTTCAACATTCATCAATTCAGCAACAAAACCATTTCAATGAAATTGCTATGTAATTATTAACACAAAAAAGATTTGCACAAAAGTCTGGCAAATATTTTCCCAGGAAATGTGCAAGCCCACTTCAATTCATTATCTCTGAAAACCATAAATAAGAACAAAATAATTGCCAATTAGTAGGACATTTAGCCCAGGATTTTACACAACACTTTCAAGTTGACAAGTATACTTGGGTGTGTGCTTTTTGAACATGACAAATTAAGTTTTAACAATCTGCTGATGCTCTGTGAAATAACAAATTGGCTAGTCTGGATTACCTGCCCCTGAAACAACTCAGATAGGTCAGGCACAGACAAAAAATCGTTGAGCAACAACAACTAGTGACATGGTATTTTAGCCTGCATGTGTACATAAAACATGTTTAAGATTTAAATAAGTAATAGATCACATTAATTTAACAGTCTGAATTTGAGTAGATAGACAAAAATTTAATTTAAGTTATTGTGATATTTTTAAAGTTATTTTAACCCATTTATGCCTAGCGTCTAGAAAAAAGGCCTTGGCAAACAGCGTAGACCCTGATGAGACGCCACATGATGTGGCGTCTCATCAGGGTCTGCGCTGTTTGCTTAAAGGAATTTCTGTAAGAAATATTCTAAATATAGAAATAAATATACTAGACATCCCTAATTTTTGAAAAAAAATGATCCAATTTAGAAGGATGGGAGTGTCCACTAGGCATAAATGGGTTAAATAAGTCTACATAAATCATGTTAACCCTGGGGCGTGGCCAGTTTTGATCCCCAGGGAATGATTTGAAAGAAAGTAACCAAATGATCATAATACAATTCCTGCCAAGTTTTGTTCAAATTTGCACAGCCTTCAAAAGTAAAATTGGTGAGAAGAAAATGTTAAAGGATGGATTAACTTTTACAAATCAAATAAAATATCATACCCCTTTCACATGTTGTTTAAGAGAAAAAGTAAACAGAATTTTGAAGTTTTTTTTGTTTAAACCTATTTTTAGCTTAGTGACCTACATATGGAATGGACCGGATCAATCCTATTAAAGTACGTTTAGAGATGTCAAGAGGTTAATTAGGAGAGGTCCATGGAAGAAAACGTTTAAACACTGAACTCATGAACGGACGGGCATGGACAGCACAGCATCCTAAAAGCTCAGGTGAGCTAAAAACAGAGGGGGTAATCATGTGACAAACAAGATGGCAACATCCATGCCAAGACAGTTATGTTTTGCCATTTTATACCCTTCATTACTTTTATTTTATGTTTAAATGACACTAACTGTCCAATTAAGCAAGACAGTGATAAGCGTTTATATCGTATTAATATACTAAACTTAACTCATTGCGAAATTTCTTAGGAAGTCTAAATTCAACTAGAGCTTTGTCACAGACTAACGTATACCCCCACATGCTGCATTGACAGAGAATATTTTGCATTCTGTCTTCACAAAACAAGAGAAGCTAATTTATGGCGATTTTTAAGAATTATTATGCCATTATCATTTAAGGCCATTTTGACCTTTGAACTCTTGAATTCTTTCGCATGACACGCCGTCCAATGACTGTGAACAAATTTAATGTACAAAGTCATTTTAAAATCTCGCAATGAATGACATAGTTTTTGCCATTTGACTTTTGAACTCCAAGTGTGACCTTGGAGATATCAACCTAATTCTTTCACATGAAACACCAAGAATAATTGTGAACAAATGTACTGAGTAATTTTAAAATCTCACAATGAATGATATAATTATGGCCCAGATAAGATCATTTATGGCCATTGTTGAACTTTGAACTCAAAGTGTGACATTGACCTTGGAGATATCAACGTAATTATTACGCATTGACACACCGTCCAATGATTGTGAACAAATGTACCGAGTAATTTTAATATCACACAATGAATGACATAGTTATGGCCCGGACAAGATCATTTATGGCCATATTTGACCTTTGAACTCAAAGTGTGACCTTGACGTTGCAGATATCGACGTAATTCTTTCGCATGACACACCGTCCAATGATGGTGAACAAATGTGCCAAATTATTTTCAAATGTCACAATGAACGACATAGTTATGGCCCGGACAAGCTCATTTATGGCCATTTTTGACCTTTGAACTCAAAGTGTGACCTTGACCTTGGAGATATCGAAGTAATTCTTTCGCATGACACACAGTTCAATGATGGTAAACAAATGTGCCAAATGATTTTCACATCTCACAATGAACGACATAATTATGGCCCGGACAAGCTTATTTTTGGCCATTTTTTACCTTTAAACTCAAAGTGTGACCTTGACCTTGGAGATATCGAGGTAATTCTTTCGCATAACACACTGTCCAATGATGGTGAACAAATGTGCCAAATTATTTAAAAATCTCACTATGAACGACATAGTTATAGCGAGGACAAGCTCAATTATGAACATATTTTAACCTTTGAACTCCAAGTGACCTTGACCTTGGAAATGTCCACATACTTGTTTCGCATGACACACTGTCCCATGATGGTGAACAAATGTACCAAGTCATTTTAAAATCTAACGATAATTGACATAGTTATGATCTGGACAAGCATTTTGACCTTTGAACTCCAAAAGTGACCTTGAACTTGGAGATATTGACGTACTTCTTTTGCATGACACACCGTACCATGATGGTGAACAAATGTACCGAGTCATTTTAAAATCTAACCATAAATTACATATTTATTGTCCGGACAAACTTTCGGTTTAAAACACACTAAGTGACCCCGTGACTTAGTTTTTGACCCGGCATGACCCATATTCAAACTTGACCTACACATCATCTAGATACAACTTCTGACCAAGTTTGGTGAAGATCTGATGAAATTTTCGGGACAGACAGCCGATCGACCAACAAAGTGACTCCTACATAGCCCCCATTACCAATGGTAATGGGGGTATAATAACTTAAGCTTACGACACCACAAAACCTTGCTTGACCTTATTGCAAACAGTATAGCTACTGATCAGACTGCATGGAAATGCAGTCTAGTCTGGAGCTATGCTGGCCGCATGTTGATTATACAAACCAATGTTTTAAAGACACAACTCAAAACACTGCTAATCTACAATGTCTATATAAAACAGGAACAATGACAAGGAGCCTTCTTGAGCAATATGTTAAGTGTTTTAGGAAATCAAATCAAATCACTTCACACTGCAGCCTGCTTGTAGTACATAACTATTACACACTCTCTGACAGCAGATCTATTATAAACACTCATGGCTGACTTTACAAATGACCAACATCATAAAAAATATATAAACCCTTCAAAGGCTAAACATTGGTGTATGTAATCACTCAACTACTGTACCAGGAAGAACAATTCACAAACAACAACATACTGGTCACTGTTTGATATTTTGATCACACAGTCCTTCAAATACCACCAGTTTACAGTAGCTCCCGTCATGTATGTGGCTTTGTTTCACAGACAGAAGAAATATCCAAATGTCGACTGCACACAATAAAACAAAGGGTTGCTCAAGTGCAGCAAATTCCACAGATATCAATAGATTGCCTTTGGATTCATCAACTTCAATTGCATACAAGACTGGATGCAGACAATATTCTTTTACAAGAAAACAAGGCAAATGCAAATACAGGCTGCAGAAAAAAAATTCTCACAAATATTTGTTTCGCTTTCTGAGAAAACCGGGCTTAATGCATGTGCGTAAAGTGTCGTCCCAGATTAGTCTGTGCAGTCCGCGCAGGCTAATCAGGGACGACACTTTCCGCTTTTATGGTATTTTTAGTTTCAAGGAACTTCCTGACCTTACAGAAAATCACGTTTAGGCAGAAAGTGTCGTCCCTGCGGACTGACAGGCTAATTTGGAACGACACTTTACGCACATGCATTATGCCCAGTTTTCTCTGAACACGACTCATTTGTTTATGTGGTCTTTCAAACTTTCACTTAACTACAGCATTCAACATAAAACATCTATACTACTTAAATATTTAAATTTAGGAAAGAATTAACATATTTTAAATGAGGAAAGAATGTTGAGAATTCAGTACAAACCTTGAGTTAAATCCAAATCAAATTAATGCAAATATATTCACATTAACAATAAAATTTAAATGATTTCAATAGAACACAACTTAAAGTAAATTTATGAATATCCTTTGTTTTAAAACATTAAATACTAGTGTATAACATTAACAAACCTTTGGTTAAATCCAAATTAAATTAATGCAAATATATTCATATAAACATTTTAATGATTTCAAACGAACACAACTCACAGTTTATATATGGATATCCATTTTTTTTTTATAGATTAAATACTTGTGTATAACATCAAGTACCAACTACCATGGCAGGCAAACTTCCCTGGTGAAGTAATTTTCCACTTTGTTAAGAGGCTGGCTTGTTAATCATCACTGTACAGTTAACATTCAATCACCAACACAAATATCATTTAAACTCTCCTATCTGTCCGACAGATGTAAACTATCTGATGTGAACGCTGGCTGTGAGCCTTTTGCTTACCTCTTCAATCTGTTCAAGTCACAGATAAGTCCTAGGCTGGGACCAAGTGAGCCAAAGGCTTGTGGCATTTTAGGAATATATATGAGCATCGCTCTGTGAAAAAGGGGTTTAATGCATGTGCAAAAAGTGTTTTCCCAGA
Organism: Dreissena polymorpha; assembly: GCF_020536995.1. NCBI lineage: Eukaryota > Metazoa > Mollusca > Bivalvia > Myida > Dreissenidae > Dreissena > Dreissena polymorpha. The sequence goes on along the minus strand of NW_026273322.1, from coordinate 678,468 downwards.
TAAGGTGCAGTACGCACAGGCTAATCAGGGACCACACTTTCCACTTAACTGGATTTTTGCTAAGAGACTTTCCTTAAACGAAAAATATCATAAAAGCAGAAAGTTTCGGTACTTTAATGGTACTTTAACACCCCCATGATAGTTCTAAACAAACCAAAGACCATGCCGAGAACAAATAACCAGAAAACTGTTAAAGGCATGCCACATAAATTGCATGATATTGACTTAAATACCACCAATGCATTAAAAATGTACATCAATCAAACGTCTTGAGTGTATCAGCAGTTCTTCTTTAACAAGTTTAGACCAAACATACATGTAGCTTTGAGGTCATAAGTTTTTTTGATTTGTGTTTTTCTACCAGTCAAACTTGACACATTAGACTTCTATATGCCCAATTTTCCCAACAATTACTTGTTTATTCTTGTGTTTTTCAACTGATCAACAAGTGTCTTCATGTAACAGAAAAATGTGGTATATAATTGCTACGGTCAAAATTCATATCTTCCATAAATAAAACTTAACAATCAATGAATGAAAATGTTCTTCTCCTTGTTTAAAGAAATCCACATTCTTTACTACAATAAGACATAGAAAATTTTCTTAAACCCAACTGATGCATCATTTACCTTCACACCCATGATGAGAAAGGGTTGCTAAATCACCTGCAAAATGCCACAACAGCACATCTGTAAGAAATCATCATCAATTATAACCTTTTGATTGACATTGTCAAAATTATGTTTTGAAAAGTTGGCATGTTAAACCATTTATGTTGAAGAAGAGCATATATCGTACAAAGCGTTCATGTTCATATGCTCTGCATGACAAAACATTTAAGCAAAACTCAACTGATGTCTTCAATTCTACTTTGTTAAAAGCAAAATGAGCTAGTAAAACAATGATGTAATAATGATTTCATGACTACATGAAAATGCTGACTTAGCACTAACACATGTACCTTTGGCACTTAAATGTTTATCATAGTGTGTTTAAATACACATATTTTGTTGTCCACGGAGTCTATGTCCGCCTTTAAAATTATTAATTAACAAGAAATATCATAAAAGGATATTTGGCGTATATCTTGACTTTGAAAAAAATAATCAAATCAACATAAGGCGTTTATTGATAGTACTTTACGTCTTCCCCTTATGATTTTACTGACTCAGCACTGACCTTGAAAGTCTTTGAATAAAATGGTACTATTGTAACTGGGTAAAAATGTGTGTCTATGTTTTCTATGGACATGCAAAAAGTATTCCACATTTCCGGACACTGTTCAGTGTTTCATTCTATATTACAAAGACGTGGTTATGTTGCAAAAGTTCAGGGGATAATGTTCAATTCAGTGATGAATTATTGTGAATGTATTTATTTAGGTCTGCTAGTGTTATGTAAAGGTCATTTAAGGTGAAATGATGCGTAAGACAGCTACACCAAATAATTTACGCCAGAAAAGAAGAAAAGTGCAAATTAGGGGCGTAATTAACTAGTTTTATTAAATCATTCAAGCTTAAAATATTTTGGTTATGCATCAACATTAAAACACCACCCACCACTTATACTAAATGGTAGCGTTCTGAAAACAAAGAATTCATTACGAAGCAAGTGTTATTAGACTTCTCCACAAACTTTCTCCTTCATCAACACATGGGAGCAACATGTATGGTCTGTCTATCTACAGCTCTTGGAATTGCAGCAACATTTGTAAATGCATTAATTTTTTTACCAGGTAAATCAGCTAAATAAAAGTGTGGGAAAATGCTTCCACAGAGACTTGCAGTACAAAGCCTTTCCATGGAAAGCTCTTCACAACGAAGACAAGATTAAAGAGCCTATGTCTTCAAAAAAGTTATTCCCAATTTCATGGGAGAAAGAAATGGCAACACAGAGGCATAGTAAAATTTTTATACTTTAAGAGTACTCAGAAGGTTTGTAAAGTTTCCAAACTACAACATATGAAAAAAAAGCAACAACCATTTGGAGTCCTGTTTGCCAATGGAAGAGAACGTAACATTTTTGAATGCGGTTTAGACATCTTTTATGTTTTGACCAAGTTACATGTTGATTGGGCAATAATGGCAATATATGTGACTTTATGAGTGACTTCACGAGTTCTCAAAAACTTTCTCTAAAGACATAATAAAACTGTCCCTCAACCTGATAGACCATATTTTTAAGGGAGCAGAAACCTTTTTTGAACTCAGTCAAGATATCATTTAGATAAATGTTTTGACGTAGGTGCCCTCTGATTGGGCAAAAAATATGACTCATAGAGTGTTCACATTGTAAAGGATTCACATTTTCACACTTTTATTAAAATAAGTAAAGAAAAACCTTAAAATTTGTATTGTCATTTAGCCCAATAGTGCCTTTTTGTGGACCATGTCCCTTTAAGCCCTCAGCAATAGGTATAGGAGCATAATCTGAGAGGCAAAGAAGAAATAAACTGCAGTAGATGGTGCGTTTGTTTGTGTTCTTTATGTGTAGAATTCTCATTAAATACCAATTCTCTACAGTAATGATTGTTTTAACAGAGACATACCAACAGCAAAATTTGTAACTTATGCCAAGAACTACATTTCTAATTCAGCTGCAAACCTTGCATATTTATAAGCCATTTTGAAACAAATTTGTATCAAATTGTCATTGTTAAAATTGCAATAGCATTAAGTAAAACTGAATCAGATTCATGCATTTACACTGAAATATTTTTATTTATTTTATGCTTTCCGGTGGTTTATAGAGAAATATCAGTGAATTAAAACTGATAATTTCACTGTTTTAAACAGTGAAAATTGACAGTGAAAATTATCGATAATTATCACTGTTTACTGTGAAATGACGTCTTTATTTTTTCTAAATGACGTCATTATCCTAGCGAAATTCTTTTGTTAAACTCTTAAACAATGTAAAGAAACGTTGAAAAAAGCATAAAATAAAAAGAAAATGTGTTGGATTCGGTGGAATATCAATTTCAATTCACTCATTATTTTAATATACAAAATATATACACTTCAACACCGTTATTATGAAGTCGTCGGGACCCGAAAAAAACTTCGGATTAACGATAATTCGAAATTAACATTTGACAGAAGACTTCTTTGATTCCGTAAAAATAAAACGTTGTGGAATTCGCATGGTTCGGTTACACGCTTACTTAAAAGCGTAAACTAGTCAGATAGCAAAAGATTTCAACTTGCAACAAACGGAGGAATAAAAGGATTCTTTTTCTTGTTTTTATTTGTTTAATTACAGAACATATACAATATAAAGAATAGCACAAAATATCAGACATACATACATATGAATACAATTTCGGAAATGGATTAACATTTTTTTTAACTCATACGCGATGTCTCTCTGAAAATTGGCGTTCGCGCAGACAACAAAGATGTAATTATCGGCTTTTGACGCACCGCGACAAAGGTGTGAAATTACGCTCCGTATTTTGCAGTTTTGACTTCAGATTAAAGATTGATAATTAGGTGCAAATAATAGTGTTGGGACCGACTGAATCACTTCAAATTAACGATTTCTTCGGTTTAACAAAGTTCGGATTAACAATGAATTTTACATTAAACAAAAAAGTACCAAAATTGGGACCCGAAAAATACTTTGAAATAACGGTGACTCGTATTATTGGTGTTCGAAGTAACAGTGTTGAAGTGTATTTTCTATGATCACTTGTGAATTAAAATCCATAATCCACCGAATTCAACAAATATCCTCTATTTATTTGTTTAAAGCATTTAACCCATTACATTAAGAACTTATTTCACATTTAACCTAGAGCATGTTTGTATATGCATTTACTATTAAAGACATTTTCCTCCTACTGGGAAAAATTTGAGTTTCATAAGAGTGCCTTCTAGAGTCTTCATATGATTAATGTTGATGACACATGACATACAAAATGTGATCACAAACACATCATATTTGCTCAGATGAACTGAATGTTTTACATGTAAATGCTCCTACTGGGATTCAAACTACGCCTTCTGGATCATAAAAGACAAGATAGCTATGATGGTTCTAAACTGCTCACCTGAACAGGTAAAACAATGGACAAAGATTTGTCCTGATGAACTAGTTTAAGAGGTTATGTTACTGAGTTTAAAATTTAGGATGAAGTGTCTACTTGCATATTTGCGCATTAAAAATCCAAACAAAAGATCCTAAGGCGCTCCCCTGAGACCCAAAGGACCTACATTGTTCTGATCAAGTAGTGTTCACAATGTTTCAAAGTAGACATGTAAGGAAAGAAAACTTTCCCAACCTGCAGCAGCCATGTTTTTGGACAAAACACATTCATTTTCAATCTCAACCCAGACGATATAACAACCCAATTTTTAATATTCTAAGCAAGTTTCATGATAAGTGGGTCAAAAATAATGTATTTTTTTGAGTGTTTAAAGGGACTAACAATTTGACTTATAGTGTTAACAAAGTTGCTCTATAGCCATATCAGGAAAAATGCCCCTCCCCCTGTTGGCCATGTTTTTTGACAAACCAAAATCATTTTCAATCTCAGCCAAGACATCATTTGTACAAATTTTCAAACCAAGTTTCATAAAGATTGTACTTAAAATGTGAATTCTAGAGTGTTAACAAGGTTTTACTAGAGCAATATAAGGAAAACTGATCATCCCCATGGTGGCCATGTTTTTCTTTAGAACGTAAACATTTTTTAACTTGGCCCGTAAATCATTTGAAGAAATATTCTGACCAAGTTTTATGAAGATTGGTCTAAAAAAGTTATTTGTTGAGTGTTGTACTATAGCCATATTAAGAAAACAAAACTCGCCCCATGGCGGCCATGTCAGTTTCAACACACCAGAATTTTTTTAGACCTCAACTGAGATATCATTAGAACACATGTTCAGAGCAGGTTTCATGACGATTGAACAATAAATGTGATTTCTAGAGTTAACTAGGTTTTACAATATAGATTTAAAAAATAATTTCCCACTTTTTTTTTAATTTACCCTATTATTAGGCACTGAATGGCTCATTTTATGGAATGGAGACAATATGTGGCAAAAGAAATATATACCCAGCAGGATATCTGTATAAATGAATATATAAAAATCATAGTGTTTCATAATGAAACTAAATACATTTATTCATTTTGCTGAAATAGGTTTTTTATAAAACGTAAATAAATGTTTTTTTGTAATGTCTGAAATAGTAACAAACTGTAGCAACTTATCATAACTTATTATAACAAGCACATGCATATAGTAGCAAACATTAGCAACCAATCAGATAAATATTGTAAAAGTAGTAATCTAGCCAGAAATTTGTTCATTGCCGACTGAATAGTTTGTGTTGTCATGTCCAAGAATTAACATTCAACTATAGATTGACATTTCAGACATGTGTTTTTTTTTTTTGAATCAATGAAAAAAAATGGGTGAAATAATAAAGGGGCTGTATAATGATGGACACACATGTTATGTACCACATATTATAAAATAAGCTACATAACATAGAAAAGACAAAAATAACAAAAAAGTGCAACATAATGACAATGCCATACATGCCAGATGTCCGATCTCGGCGGGACAGTCCCGCTTTTGGGCCATTTGTCCCGGCGTCCCGATATGAGATGATTTGTCCCGACATTCGTAAAAAACGATGTAAGGTCTATAGGTTCCCAATAAAATCGCTATTCAAGCTCTGTTTCGTTAACACTTACCACCGCTAATCCCTTTATTGCCCCCAATTAACAATCTGATTCTACTTTTCGTGTGTACCAGTGTCGTTTATGACACCTTATCAGCGATTTATCTGCTAATTATTGATTTTATCAGGCATTCACACCATGGTGGTCTTCAAGATAGTGGTTGCTTATTGCTATCGATAGTTGTATTATAACAAAATAAATGTTGAAAATGTGTTTGTTTTTGTCTTTGTATGAAACAGTTAACAAAACAATTGTTTTGTAAAATTAACTCTACGTCATTAATGAGTCTTTTACATTCAATGTTTAGTTCCAAAATAGCGGGATAATCCGAATGTGCAATATACCAAAATCACAACAAACAGTCCAATAAGTGATACCCATCCTGTCTAGTGTAATTGGGTGTAATTGTAATAAAAACAACGAGGTGCTATGCATGACATTTTGACCCTACTCCAATTAAGCTAAAAACAACGAGGTGCTATGCATGACAGTTTGACCCTACTCCAATTAAGCCGCGACAATTGACAAGTAACAAACTGCGCTGTCAATCCCTCACTCAAACGCCGATCCAGAACGTTGTTTCAGCGCGATGAAAAAAATTCAGAAAGAAGAAAGGGAAAATCTGGGCCATAGAACGGTTAAGGTGTTGTTGGCAGTTAAAATGAACACAAAGACGGTTTGCTTCCACCAAAAACCTACCTCGGAAATGTGTACGGCTGCGCATTCCGTATCAAGCTGATGTAACTGTTCGGTAGATAGTTTACTGTAACCCGTACTTTCAGTGTACTGGATAGCCTCCCCTGCGTTAATGTTTGCCATTGAAAGTAATATAATGTGTATTGATGTCGTAATGTTCCAGATTTTGTACTCTAAAAAGATGAATATTATCTTCGTTGTTTGCTATTGTCTTATTTAATAAAACTGTTATTGTTATGTTTTAGATTTCATGCTTCATATCAGATGTTTTGTGTCTTGAATAAAAGTATCAAGAGTTTTTGTTAGTACTATACTGACTAAAGTAACTAAAGGTGGAATGATAGATCGTTTTAGGTGTCCTGCGTTTTGGTCAAATGTCCCGACAATTTTTTATGGAATGTCCCGCTTTGGACCTAAAAAATTCTGGCATATATGCAATGCCATGTAATCACAAAGTGATTTTCATAAACATATATTGTGAAAAGATACATTATTTAATCTGAAATTGTGTGTGCATGTTCGAATTAACTAGAAATATTTGACACCTCTTTTTTCATCGATTAATGATTAAATTCACATGCAATAAACTTGAAACTTGCTAATTTGATGAAACGCCTATTTATAAAATTATATTCAATGGCGTTGTACAAAACATATTTATGTACATAATATTGATAAAAATTAAGAGGTTTTGATAATATTATGCAGCATTAATTAAAGGATTAATGATTTAAATATGTGTGATATAAATAATAATGCTGTAAGAAACTTAAGCAATAAAACAATACCGGCTAAACTATTAAAACACAGTAAAAGTAAAATATTATGCAATAAAAGTAAATTAAAATTAATTAATTGTTTTATATATTTGTATTCAAACTTTTATTTACCTCTGGATTTTGTGCATAACAAATAAATGCAAATGCTGCATAGTCTATCCTCTTGATGTCGTTTTCTGCTAAATTTTGACAGTTCGTCAAAAAGTCTGGGTCAGCAAGCGCTTGATCAAACCATTCAGCCTAACAAAATGGCAGCCTCTTTGCGGTCGTGTGTTTTTGCAAGAAATTCTGCATTTTCCCATTATTTCAATGCTAGAAAGTATTATAGACCATTGTCTTTGCTTGCAGGTCAAATATATTCATTCGCGGATTTACAATTAGGTAGTTAAAAATGCTTTCACTATTTGTTCTATGAATTTACGCTAATAAATAGTGTAGGGCAGTTAACATTTCCAAAAAGGTTACGTTCTACTAAATTATTAACAATACGAAAGATCCCTGTTATGTTTTAAGATTGGTGTCTTCAGCTCGAAATTTTCGTTTGTGCAAGATAAAATTAAGACTAAATTAGCCGGCAGAAAACATAAACAAGTAAACATTGATATGCGTCAAGCTTCTGACTTGCATATAAAATGAGACTTGTCATACCTTCTGTATTTCTTAAATTCATTCAGCAAGTATGAACATTTAGAAAAAAGTCATTGGAGCTCAATGCTAAATTATTTGAATATCAGTTCAAGGTTTCACATTAAATTACATCAGGATAGGAATTAGTATATTGTAACCTGCAGATGTCTTATGTGGAATTGTGACCTTTGTCTTGTCAAATTCACTTTTGATTTAATTGTTAATCAGTCAAAACTATTTTGAATGTCAATAAATATTTGATGAAGATTCGGTTTGTTTTGACATTGCTAGTAGAAAATTCAGAGAGTATCAAGAAGACGAAAACAACTCAAGATTTTTTTTCATGGGATGTTGGATCCAAAAACTCAATGTATTATAAAACACAGTGTTTATTCACCATTTTGGGAATAGGGCCGGGCCTCTTTGGATTGGGAAAAATCGCCTTGTTTTTGCTAAAATTGGGAAATTATTCTTGCTGTCTTTTAATGAACAACTGCTTAAAAATTGAGAATAAAAGTGATGTTAATAAATTTACTTAGGTTTACTAATAGAGCTTGATGGAAGATGAAATAAATGTTGAGATTTTTTTGTAAAATTTTTTATTAATAGTTTTTAAACCTTCTGTTGGAAATTTTGGAATTCCATTTGGTGAAAATATATACGGTTTTCTATTGGGAATTGGTCCCCCTACAGGCTCCAATTTAATATAAAAAAACACACAGAAACAATGACATATAATATTTGTTAGAAAAATATAGTAATATGATCATAGGTTCTACCTAATTTATGTATATTTACAAAAATGAATTAAAATGTACATGTACAAACTTCTCATATTTTCAAGGCCTGCTTCCAAAGGTACTGCTGTACCAGGCACACTTTTTATCACCATGGCAGCGGTATATGCAGATGTCTTCAGACAGTAATAATTCTGCAGAGAGTACAAAGGATGAAGAGTACCATACACTTATCAAAGATACTGAGCGATCAAGGGGTTTGTTGAAGTCTTTAATGTTGTTCATAAAGCAGGGTTTACATTATTCAATTATTTGGAAAAGAGTCTACAGAACCCTTTGTGTGTTACTGTTCTAAATTGTTTAATTTGAAAAAGATCGGATCTGAAGTGGATCAGAAATCTTTTTAATATAGACAATGTGCTGTTGTAGTATCTAAATTAGACCCTCATGATTACTTCTGTTGAAAAATAAAGCTGGTGTTGCAAGATATCCTAAATCTTAAGACAGCTGGTGTTGAAAGATATCCTAAGTCATAAGACAGCTGGTGTTGCAAGATGTCCTAAGTCATAAGATCCTCTTTTTGCATGCTATGGCTCTTATGTCCAGGTCCTGGAGATACTCGTGAGTTCCAGGCTGACACTAGGAAGCTGCTTGACATTGTTGCGAGGTCCTTGTACAGCGAAAAAGAGGTACTTGACCTTTGTATGAATTTATTTGTTTTATGTATGTTATTTATAACAAATTGCCATTTCATTCATATTGATTTCCAATTTAAAAGCAAGATAAAGGTGTTTAAATCTAGGCATTGCAAAAGAAGCTGGATATAATGTTGCATGTCCTGATTAATACATGTACTGCAACACTGTGTATTGCTGTAGAATTAATATACTGGTCTACTGTAGACTTATAATCCCACGCCATAGGCGGATGGATATTGTTTTGGCGTCTACCGTCCGTCCGTCTTTCCGTCCATCCGGCACTTTTGTGTCCGTAGCCATATCTTGGAATTGCTTTGGAGGATTTCATTGAAACTTGGTATGAGTATATATATGTATAAGAGGATGATGCACGCCAAATGGCAGTGTACACCATCTGTTAATTACGGAGTTATGGCCCTTTGTATCTTGAAAAATGCTTTTTTGTGTGTCCGGAGCCATATCTTGGAAGTGCTTTGGCGGATTTCATTGAAACTTGGTATAAGTATATATATGGATAAGAAGATAATGCTCGCCAAATAGCATTGTACACCATCTGTTAATAACGGAGTTATGGCCCTTTGTATCTTGAAAAAATGCTTTTTTGAGTGTCAAATATAACATTTTGTGTCCAAAACCATATTGGCGGAGGATATCAATTCAACAAATTTGCTTGTTTAATGTGCATTTACATTAAATATACTGCAAATAACACTTAAGGGTTTGGAAGAAAATGTATTATTTAATATACCGGCAATATATAATTTAATTACTAGGAACACATTCATATGGACACTTGATATAAATCCTCTTAAACCTGGTATATTGTTTCATGGGTTGATTCAACAATTGATTTTAATTTGAAAATAATGCTATGAAAATCGCTATTACAGTTTTAGGTATTTATTAAAGAACAGATCTGAAATTAAATAATGCAGTTTTGGTATTCTCATTCAACTAGAGTTTTTATTTTTGGTAATTGATCTCAAATGGAAAAATGCACAATCTCAAATGCAAAAATTCACTTTGAAAATCTCTTTTAACATGCAGGTATTCATCCGGGAACTGATATCAAATTCAAGCGATGCATTGGAGAAGCTGCGATATGTACAGATGAAGAACGAGAAAATAGAAGACTCCAATCTCGACTTGGAAATTCATATAGCTACCAATGCAAACAAGAAAACATTTACCATACAGGTTCTCAGATGAAACTTTTGTTAAATATTTCATAAGAAAAAGCCTCAGTAGTTTTAACACATTCATGAATGTAAAGTTCAGTATTGAAACAGGTTTTAGGTGAGACAGGTATTTTCGGCATAAAAATGTTTTATGTAAAAGAACATGTCCTGCGTAACACCCGTTCTCCCTACCCCTAAGGTCGAAGTCATACTTAGAGATCAAAGGTCAAAGTTGGCATTAAAGAAGCTTCTCATTTCTGTCTTAATAACTTATAGCCATGTATTGATACAATGGTAGATTTTAAAATAAATTGGGAATGTCTAGTTTAACACCCTTCACCCTTCCTCAAATTTCAAGGTTATACGTACAGGCAAAAGGTCAAATGTTGCCATGAAGCAGCTTATCAGGACTGTAACTTCCTCATTCATCATGTAATTTTAAAATAACTCACAATTGCAAGCAACAATTGTTTTGCATAGATTAATAGCAATAAGCTCAATTGTTTTGCTTGATAGCATTTGTATGGTTATAGTAGTTATGTTGGATGAAAATGAGTCTAATGTATCCACTTCACAGTTCTACATGAGTTGCATTATGCAAAATTGGGCCTTATGTCATATGCAGCCAGTGTAGCTTCAGACCAGCCTGCGTTGTCACCTTGTCTGGTCAAGAGCTGCTCTGTATGCTGATGAGACCACAAAACTTGTTTGACGTAATATAGGACAAGATAGCTACGCTGCTGTTTATGGCATACAATGTGTGTACAACACGGCACATGTGATCTAAATTAAGCTTTGAAACATGCACTCGGATCATTTTTCACCGGAACTCTTCTTCACAGGACACTGGTGTTGGAATGACCAAGGAGGAAATGGTGCAAAATCTGGGAACAATCGCTCACTCGGGATCCAAGGTGAGTTAAAACATCCAATTACTATTCTATGAAGGATAGGCTTTGGTAGTTTAGTTTTGCAATTATAGAATAGGAATCTTGATTTGGTTTATTTTATGGAAGTCCATTGAAGACAACAGAATCCTTGTATATTAATTGAGCCGTGCTCTGTGGAAAGGGGGTTTAATGCATGTGCGTAAAGTAATTTCAGGTTAGCCTGTGCAGTCCACACAGGCTGATCAGGGGCGACATTTTCCGCTTTTATGATATTTTCTGTGTAAAGAAAGTCTCTTCTTGGGAAAAATCAAGTATGGGCGAAAAGTGTCGTCCTTGATTAGCCTGTGCGGACTGAACAGGCTTATCTGGGACGATACTGTATGCACATGCATAAAACCCCCTTTTAACAGAGCATGGCCCGATTGGTCATTCGAAATAAATCAGTACACTGACCTTGTATAGACTTGTCCTCAGATATTGTTAACATTTCCAATCTTCCTGACAATAGAGAGAAACATCCTATTTTAGCTTTACAAGTTGCAAAAATAGTCTATAACTACTATTTTGAATTGGCTCCTAAAATATCAAATTAACTACCTAATTTTCTTACGGTTCAAAAAAAAGGATAACTTTATCAGAATTATACGCATGTTGGCAACTTACAAAGATCTCCTATTGTCCGCCTAGAACATTTATTATTATTTCTCAAAATGACCAGTAGACAAAATAAATTGTACTTCTGCCATTTAGTTTTGTCTACAGTTGTTATCTATTAGAAGCAGGTTGATTTAATTATGATTTAATTGATTTGTTCATGCTACAATATGTTATTGTTATTCTCACACATAAACCATTACTTGGTGGATCCAGTGTAAGTTTATGTTATGTCAAATTATGGATGAAAATTTGAAAATTGGTTCCTTTATTACATATAGAATATATTTTTCCCAAATGAATGCTGAAAAAAAAACCTTTTCAAACATTATTAACATGAATCTAATGGTCAGTAGAACGTTTTCTGAATTCCATAGGTACAAACAATTATTAACCATTATACATGTAAGTTACATCAGTATTCACATTTTGACTTGAGTCACCTCTGTTTGAATAAAAAAATCAAAGTTCAAACCCCTTGAATTTTGGTCATTTTTTGTAAATAAGCAAAGACTTCATTTTTTACTTAGTTATACATTGAAATAGCAACACTAGCAAGGGTGTGACTTTTCCTCTTTTCAGCTGATTTTCTCCCTTTCCATGTCAAACTTATTTTACACAAAAATATTAACATTGCCAGACCTGAATATAAATGATGAGTTTAGTTGAAACTTGTAAGGGCATTCTCCTCCTCTTAGGTGGTTCTTAAATTCACACCCCTGAATTGTCTGTTCAGCTAATTGTGCACCTTCTTCTTCCAGGCTTTTCTAGACTCGGTGGGCGACAGTGCTGACAATGGCCGGAACATCATCGGTCAGTTTGGGGTGGGCTTCTACTCCTCCTTCATGGTGGGCTACAAGGTGGAGGTCTATAGCAAGTCCATGAAGCCTGGATCTGTCGCGTACAAGTGGACCTCCGATGGGTAAATTTCTTTTAACAGACTGCAAGGTTAACAAACCATTAACCAGGATAAATGTTAATTTAAAATAAGTTTGCATATATGAGCTTAGATGCATGAATAAAAATGGAACCTTTGTGAGTAAAAATATTGTAATTATTGGAATATTAGTTATTAGCTCCACTGGCCAAAGGCCAGCGGGGCTTATGTCATGGTCCTGTGTCCGTCGTGTGTGCGTGCGTGCGTGCGTTAACTTTTTCTTTAAACATCTTCTTCTTCTAAACTACTGGTCCAATTCTGATGAAATTTCTCAGGAATGTTCATGTGGTGAACCTCTTTCAAATTTGTTCAAATTATGCCCCTTGGGTCAAATTTGACCCTGCCCCAGGGGGTCAAAAAGTTGAAAATTTGCTTATATAAGGCCTATTTTGTGCAAACTTTAAAAATCTTCTTGTCCATAACCATTGGGCGTAGGGCTACCAAATTTAGTATGTAGTGACATCTTATAGTCCTCTACCAAGTTTGTTCAAATAATGCCCCTGGGGTCAAATTTGACCCTGCCCCGGGGGGTCAAAAAATTGAAAATTTGCTTATATAGGGCCTATTTTGTGCAAACTTTAAAAATCTTCTTGTCCATAACCATTGGGCCTAGGGCTACCAAATTTGCTATGTAGTGACATCTTATAGTCCTCTACCAAGTTTGTTCAACTTATGCCCCTGGGGTTAAATTTGACCCTGCCCCGGGGGGTCAAAAAATTGAAAATTTGCTTATATAAGGCCTATTTTGTGCAAACTTTAAAAAATCTTCTTGTCCATAACCATTGGGCCTAGGGCTACCAAATTTAGTATGTAGTGACATCTTATAGTCCTCTACCAAGTTTGTTCAAATTATGCCCCTGGGGTCAAATTTGACCCTGCCCCGGGGGGTTAAAAAATTGAAAATTTGCTTATATAAGGCCTATTTTGTGCAAACTTTAAAAATCTTCTTGTCCATAACCATTGGGCCTAGGGCTACCAAATTTGCTATGTAGTGACATCTTATAGTCCTCTACCAAGTTTGTTCAAATAATGCCCCTGGGGTCAAATTTGACCCTGCCCCGGGGGTTAAAAAATTGAAAATTTGCTTATATAAGGCCTATTTTGTGCAAACTTTAAAAATCTTCTTGTCCATAACCATTGGGCCTAGGGCTACCAAATTTGCTATGTAGTGACATCTTATAGTCCTCTACCAAGTTTGTTCAAATAATGCCCCTGGGGTCAAATTTGACCCTGCCCCGGGGGGGTTAAAAAATTGAAAATTTGCTTATATAAGGCCTATTTTGTGCAAACTTTAAAAATCTTCTTGTCCATTACCATTGGTCCTAGGGCTACCTAATTTGCTATGTAGTGACTTCTTATAGTCCTCTACCAAGTTTGTTCAAATTATGCCCCTGGGGTCAAATTTGACCCTGCCCCGGGGAGTCAAAAAATTGAACATTTGCTTATATAAGGCCTATTTTGTGAAAACTTAAAAAATCTAGCTGTCCATAACCATTGGGCAAAGGGCTACCAAATTTGGTATGTAGTGACATCTTATAGTCCTCTACCAAGTTTGTTCAAATTATGCCCCTGGGGTCAAATTTAACCCTGCCATGGGGGGTCAAAAAATCGAAAATTTGCTTATATAAGGCCTATTTTGTGCAAACTTTAAAATATCTTCTTGTCCATAACCGTATGGCATAGGGCTACCAAATTTGGTATGTAATTACATCTTAGAGTCCTCTACCAAGTTTGTTCAAATTTAGCCCCTGGGATCAAATTTGACCGTTCCCCAGGGGTCACAAAATTGAACATATGCTTATATTGGACCCATTTTGTGCAAACTATACAAATCTTGTCCATAACCATTGGGCCTATTTCTACCAAATTCGGTAGGTAGTGACATATAATAGTTCTCTACTTAGTTTGTTCAAATTATGCCCCTGGGAACAAATTTGACCTTGCCCCAGGGGTCACAAAAATGAACATATGCTTAAATAAGGCTTATTGTGTGCAAACTTTAAAAATCTTCTTGTTCTTAATTATAGAGCCTAGGGCTACTAAATTTGGTGTGTAGTGATGTCTAATAGTCCTCTACCAAATTTGTTCAAATTATTCCCCTGGGCTCAAATTTGACCCGGCCCCGGGGCTCACAAAACTGAACATGTGACGTTTACCAGTGGAGATTACTGCGGCCGTTTAGCTGTGACCAACAACAACATCAACATCTTGAAAACATGAGATAAAACCCTGTCATTTAGTGCCATTTTAGGTCAGATGGTGACTGCTTACAAAGGCGTTGAAGTAAAAACATGTGTTATGAATGTTTTTCTTACAAATTGAAAAAAGTCGGGTTTTATTTAAATATGTCGAAAGTGACCATATATCCGGATGAAAATATTTTGTATGACATGTTAATTTCATGTCTTTTTTGTAGTGTTTAAACCAGTTTAATAATATATTATTGATTTTAAAAACACAACTTCCATGCACATAATTATTTAAAGAAAAGTCAATATATGATACTGCACGGTAAGCTCAAACTTTGTATCCAAGAGAAGGTTTTGAAATTAATGAAGTGCAATGTTCTTAACTATCGTATATGCTGCTTTTTAATAACTAATGATTCATTGTTCCATTTGTGAATCGTGACTCATGAATTGTGGATATGATTGTCAATTGCTCAACAATCCATATATATTTCTGACCATTTTATAATTTTCTTAATATAAGTTATGAATTGATCTTAGAAGTCAAATGTATTACTTAATTAAATACATTTATAAATATAAAGAAATAATCTTTAGATTATCATAATATTCTCAGGCCTTTTGGTCTTTGGGATGTGTGGGTTGATGAGCAATTTCTCCTTTTATCACAATGATTTCTACCCTACCTGATCATTTCCTTCATATTCCATTTTAATTTAATTGACGTCTGCAACCTCTTTCAAATTGGGAAAGTCCAAAATGTGTCGTTTGGTAAAGGGTTAAGGCATTTTGATTCCTATGGGTCTTGTGAATCTGTTTCAAATCAAATGTGTAGATTTGATCTTCAGCATCTAAAAATATGTGACATAGAAAGAACGCCAATATCTTTTGGAGAGATAAATGTACCTACGTTATAAGCAAAGGACCTGTGCAACAATTCCCGGGCTTTTAAGTCTGTTTAGTTAACACGGTAGTAACTTTTTCCATATATAAAAATGCTCACCCTTCCAACTTTAAACCCCCAGTGGGACGAGGGATAGAAAGAGAAAGTCACATGCTTGAGTACATTTCAACTCATGCGCATTGCACGTTTTTTTGCAAAGAAAAAACAGTGGAGCGATACAGGGCCATCATGGCCCTCTTGTTTACAATATCTTGATATGTATTGTGACTAAATAGTTTCTAAATGTGTTGCTATTAATAATTTGTGTTACTGAACATTTAGAACTTTGCATAGAACTTCCTCGAATGGATTAAAATTATTTTTTTTAATTTTTAAAATTTTCAAACCATCTTTTGGAAAACAAGTGTTTAAAAGTGATCCATGGCAGATTATTTTCATTGTATTAAGCATGGCTACAGTTACTTTCCAATCATCTAGTACAAAAAAGCCAAATTCTGCACCTGATGATATCAGTCTAGGTGAGGTCATGTGACCGATACCTTGTCATTGAGGCCCACATTCTGTGTTTCAGTACTGGGACATACGAGATAGCAGAGGCGGAAGGTGTACAGAGAGGCACAAAGATTGTCATTCACCTGAAAGGGGACAGCAGCGAGTTCTGTGTGGACAGCTTTGTGAAAGGTCAATACATGGAATATATGAGCAATGTTTATGTGCCAACATTTTACATATGGGTATTCTACGTTATGCAACACAATGTAGTTTAATGTTTTGGTAAATTAAAAAAAATGAAAAAAAAACTGTTTCAGATTTGAAAAAATTTGTTGTAGTTATTATATTTTTGAGGAAACAGTAACATTGAACATTTATATGCATCTTTTGATGATTTAAAAACCTAAAAACATAACGCCTACTGAATGTAATAAGTCATGTAACTTACATTTTTATACATCTTTACTTTTTTCCATTTTTGTGTTTATTAAGGTGACATACATCAACTGTTAAAATATTAAGTCAACCTTTTTGGTAAAAATTATGTTTTTATCAGATTTTCGAAATTGACATGACAAACACGTGTCATTTTCTGAATGTAAACAGTAGCGTAACTGACATTTTGTTAAATTTTCAGGAGAAGCAAACAGATGTTTTATTTAAATAATAAACATTTTTCCATATTCAAATTTTCTGATGAGTATTATAATAACACTTGAAAAACGAAACAAAACTCCAAATTGATATGTCTTTTTTAAAACAATCAAAAATTAAGAAAGGAGCAGTTATCATAATTTCAATACTGAAATATTTCAAGCGCAAAAAATAATGTAAGTGCTCTTACTGTATTTTGGAAAATGTCTGAAAATATGCTTTCATGAACAATTAAAAAAATGTCAGTTACCCTAGTTATTACATTTAGTAGACGATAAGAATGTGTTACAAACGCGAAATTATTGAAAATTTTGTAGAGCTCTGTTGTTATCGCTATATTTTGTGACATTACGAGTATTGCTTATATATAGTATAAAATACACCATTCACTTTTTTAGCACGGATGGCCTAGTGGTTTAGGTGATAGACTTTTACTCAAAGGGTCAGTGGTACGAGCCCAGTTGATGATTTCTTTTTCTTTTTTTTAATAAATTGTATTCTTGTTTTTTACTGTAGTTGTTTAGTTCCAATGTTCACATTGATCAATTTAAAGCATTTAATGACAAACTTCAATACATGCTAAAATCTGTGAAAAGGTCCCTTTAAAAAAAGTAAGTACATTGGTTGAACTGGTGAAGGTATCCTAATGCATTCATAACTTGGTATTATGTACTTGAATCACATGAAAGTCCATTAATAGTCCAAAAAAGACATTTTAAAACTTGACTTGCTTAGGATGTTGATGGTGAACAATTTACTCTGTATGAACTTTTTTTTAGATAAAGCGGACAGTTGTATAAGATTCCACATTGTGTCTTGATATGAACTGTTGTATACTCACAATGAACTAGTGTCATCACATTTGAGAGTCTGTAAGCTTGCCTATAATCTACAATGATAATTTTGAAACTTTTTATGCCCCCGGATCAAATGATCGGGGGTATATTGTTTTTGGCCTGTCTGGGTGTCATTCTGTCTGTCTGTCTGTCTGTCTGTCTGTCTGTCTGTCTGTCTGTCTGTCTGTCTGTCTGTCTGTCTGTCTGTCATTCTGTCCCAAAACTTTAACCTTGGTTAAAGTCAAGGTTAAAGTTTTGCAATAACTTTTGGCATGCATGTGTATCTCATGGAGCTGCACATTTTGAGTGGTGAAAGGTCAAGGTCATCCTTCAAGGTCAAAGGTCAAATATATGGCTTCAAAGCGGTGTCAAAACTTTAACCTTGGTCATAACTTTTGCAATATTGAACACAGCAACTTATAATTTGGCATGCATGTGTATCTCATGGAGCTGCACATTTTTAGTAATGAAAGGTCAAGGTCATCTTTCAAGGTCAAAGGTCAAATTTATGGCTTCAAAGGGGCGCAATAGGGGGCATTGTGTTTCTGACAAACACATCTCTTGTTTCTTTCAGATGTGATTGCTAAGTACAGTAACTTTGTGGGTCTACCCATATACCTGAATGGGAAGAAGGTCAATGTTGTCCAGGTAATGACTATGCCCAATTAAGCTGTTATGAAGTTATGTAAAAAAGACCATTTCACACCTTTGTATAATAAAGCAGTAGTGAGTTTATAACATTGTTTGTTAGCAAAAGATCAAGCTTTTCTTGGCACTATGTTGTAATTGTTCGAGAAAGTTACGTTTGCTGTGAGATTTAAAAAAAGAAACTTTCTGTTTATTTTTTTACAAGACAACAACAATTGTTAAAACCTGGCCTTTTCTTTCAATCATCAGGCCCTGTGGATGATGGATCCAAAGGATGTTACTGAGGACATGCATGAGGAATTCTACAGATTGATTGCAAATGTGTATGACAAACCCCGATACAGTCTCCACTACAAGACAGACGCCCCTGTCAATATCCGGGCGCTGTTCTATGTACCCGAGTACAAACCAAGTGAGTCACTGTCTGGGTTATGTGGAACATGCGTAGAGGTGTTTAACCCTTTAACACTTACACATGCACTTTTACGCATTTAAAGTCTCTTAGAAAATCAAATAAAATTAAAGACCTTTCTTACTTGATTAAAGTTTTTAAGGCTTCATTTCCAACCCTAAGGTACTGATGAGCAGCAAATATCATAAAACCTGAACTCTTGCAGGCTGTTTTGGATTTACCAAAAAAAACCAGTCATAAGTCTACCCGCTCATAAGTAGTGGGGTAAAAAATGATACGAAAATCAGAGATTTTGAATATGTCCAAGTAATAAGTCAAGTCAGAAATTGTCCGTCCACGAATTTCATAAACAGACGCCATTTTAAATGTACGGGAAATTTTAATTCTATACATAGACCATGACGTCATTATAGCACTGTGCGACGTAGACATAGCGGACGCGTGTATTATGTACTTTGTTTAATATAATCAAAACGATATATATTTAGGAAATCGAAAATAATATATAAAAATATAGACAAGCAAGTCATTATGAACCACATAAAAACAAAGACAACAACATAGGAAACCAGAACGTATATACATGTACATTGTAATTTACACAACAACGACGTACGAAACACCAAACTTGTGTTCAGAAGCACTATTATTATTTGATTGCTCTGCAAATTCTATCACGCGTATTTTAAACGCATTGTCATACGCATGGCGTTTGCGTTTTCCAGGCATTTTCACAAATCCGATGTGTTAGTCAAATTAATCAATTATTATTATAAAGTTTGCACTAAATTGTCCACGCTAGTAATAATCCACAAACTTATAATCCGTTGACACACTGGGATCACTGTAATGAAATCTTTGTACTTTTAATCGGACTAACAATGATTGACATAACCAATAGACCGCTAACTCCACCTTTGTTCTACATAACAGTTTCAAAGGCGGAGCTATGCACGTGCTCAAACATAATTGGACGATTACCAGTAAATAACAAATTCGCAATTGGTTAAACATGTCGCTTCACAAATTAAAGGAATCTTATTTTATCGGCGAGAAGGGTGATGCTTTATGGCTTCTTGACATGAAGCCGCTTTCCTTTGATGACGTCAAACTGTCAATTCACGCAGGTTGCCAATTCTCGCTCGACTTTAAAAATGACTTGATCTTTTGGTTACACGTTCAATTGTAAAAAAACACCTGCTAGCATGAAAACTTTGGATTAAATTATGAAATTAAAAACAAGGGAAATGTTGCGGCAAACTGTGGTTATATTCATTAGTAAGTATTAGTTAAAAGAGGACATTTTATGTGTCGTATTTCAACAAGTTTTCTATACAACAAACAACAACAACTTTAACCATTACCGCGGGGATCGATCTTGGTAGAATGTCATCATTTTATTTCATGGACGACCTCATAAGTCGAGACTATAAATTTGTTTGAGAAAAAAAGCTCGACTTATGACTGGATTTGTTTTGGTATGCTGGTTGCATAAGCCATTTTCACTTTGCTTCTGAGTCGGAAAGGGTTAATGTTTGCATGTTCTACATTTGGGAGTTAAAACCGAGTAAGTTATGTAGGGAACAAAATACATTGGGATGGGTAATATTTGCTAATACATTGTGACAATAATATTTGGCCCGTCCATGTTTGTTTGTTTCCAAAAAAAACATGATCTCAGATTATTTTTTTAACAACCAATTACAATTGTTTGGTTCATCAGAAAAAATCTACAAATTTCAAAACATGGATTGATTCTCAATAGGTTGCATATAGGGGCATTGAACGGCTATAGGTTAGGAATGACTAATTAAATTTCAGCGCTGTTTTAAAATGACTACCCTGACTATGGTGTTGTACCTTTAGAAAAAATAAATGTTCTGACTATTGTATGGTATGATTGCAGCGCTGTTTGACATGTCTAGGGAGACAGACAGCAGTCTGCAGCTCTACAGCAGGAAAGTGATGATAATGTCCAAGACCAACATGATCCTGCCTAAGTGGCTGAGATTTGTGAAAGGTACGTTTGTACATTATCTTTCATTTCATTATCTTTCATCTTCCTTTTTATGCCCCCGGTAGGGTGGCATATAGCAGTTGAACTGTCTGTCTGTCTGAAAACTTTAACATTGCTCATGAGTTTTGCAATATTGAAGATAGCAACTTGATATTTGACATGCATGTGTATCTCATTGAGCTGCACATTTTGAGTGGTGAAAGGTCAAGGTCATCCTTCAAGGTCAAAGGTCAAATATATGGCTTCAAAGTGGCGCAGTAGGGGGCATTGTGTTTCTGACAATCACATCTCTTGTTCATCTCGAGTCAGACATTCAGCCTAAGAAACAGGTACATGTAGTTTACCAAATATATGCAATAGGACATTAATCATAAAATAATTACTTAAAGCTGGGGTCACTGTCTTGGAACAATCAATGCAAAGCTTTTTATGTTAAAATGTTTCAAACTATTAAATAATGATATATGTAATATATTTTACTGATTTGTAATTATAAAATTTGATCTACAACATTCATGAAAGTATAAGCTAAGATTTCTCTTAAGAAGATTTGTGAGTATGGGCCCTGGCAAGTAGATTTGCCAGCTATTTTTAATAATGAAAATAAATTATTCAACAGAAAGTACCCATGTTTTAGGTTTCTTACTACATGTTTGCAGGAGTGGTAGACAGTGAAGACATCCCCCTCAATCTCAGTAGAGAATTGCTACAGGACAGCTCTCTCATCAGGTAAGATATCCCCCTCAATCTCAGTAGAATTGCTGCAGGATAGCTCTCTCATCAGGTAAGATATCCCCCTCAATCTCAGTAGAGAACTTCTGCAGGATAGCTCTCTCATCAGGAAGGATATCCCCCACAATCTCAGTAGAGAATGGCTGCAGGACAGCTCTCTCATCAGGTAAGATATCCCCCTCAATATCAGTAGAGAATTGCTTCAGGATAGCTCTCTTGTTAGGTAAGATATCACCCTCAATCTCAGTGCAGAACTTCTTCAGGACAGCTCTCTCATCAGGTAAGATATCCCTCTCAATCTATGTAGAGAATTGCTGCAGGTAGCTCTCTCATAAGGTATTCTGTTCTTTAAAAAATAATAATGAATTATTATACCCCCAATACCATTGGTAATGGAGGCTATATAGGAGTCAGTCTGTCTGTCCTAAAAATTTAATCTGATCTTCACCAAACTTGGTCAGAAGTAAGGGTGTCACGTTTACAGATTTTTCTAAACGTTTAAACAAAATGAAATAAACTAAAAGTTACCGTTTAAACGGTATCCCTATGTCCATTTAAAAAGCATCAGTACCATCGCATTTCCAAACCGAAAATAGTATTTTATTTCCGGAAGTAATATTCAGTGCATATCCCATTCGCGGAATGACGTCATTTTTATACCATAAAATATTATAAAACAGAGCATCCGAATCACCACATGTGTATTCGTCATTCTATAAAAACAATTTAAAGAACATCGAAAATAATGTAAAATCAATGAAAAATCCTTTTTCCGAAAACGACACTCCAAAACAAATGCACGTATTTTGCATATGAAGTACAATGCGTATATCGTTTGACCGCAGAAAATGACAAACCAGTTAAGTAGCAAAAATGTAATCAATATATAAGTTGGTTAAAATATTGCTTTTCAACATGCTACCGCAGTGTTTGACTTTGCTAATCAATCTCTTAAAATATTTCAAGACGGCGGCATATGCACTGTTTCGTTGCCAAGTTGTACGATTTTCGGAAAGTAGCGAAAATTTTCCGTTAGTTTCCGTTCATGTCTGTGCCATCTGCTAACCAATCAGAAATAAATTATTGCCGAATTCGGTAGCCCGGATTTACCGCAAGTACCTGGTTTCGCAGTTTGTCATCGATATACTTCTTACGGCTAGTCGGCTACGTTACTTGCACCCCAATATTTATTATATTGATATTAACTGTCGTTTAAACGTTTACTGTTTCAGCAAAACACGAAACGCGACCGTTTAAATGTGACACCTTTAGTCAGAAGTTGTATCTAGATGATGTCTAGGTCAAGTTTGAATATGGGTCATGCCGGGTCAAAAACTAGGTCACGGGGTCGCTTAGTGCGTTTTAAACTGAAAGTTTGTCCGGACCATAACTATGTCATTTATTGTTAGATTTTAAAATGACTTGGTACATTTGTTCACCATCATGTAAAATGACTTGGTACATTTGTTCACAATCATGGGACGGTATGCCATGCGAAAGAAGTACGTCGCTATCTCCAAGGTCAAGGTCACACTTGGAGTTGCCCATAAATGAGCTTGTCCGGGCCATAACTTTGTCATTTATTGTGAGACTTTAAAATCATTTGGCACATTTGTTCACCATCATTGGACGGTGTGTCATTCGAAAGAATGACGTTGATATCTCCAAGGTCAAGGTTGCACTTTGAGTTCAAAGGTCAAACCATAAATGAGCTTGTCTGGGCCATAACTATGTCGCTCATTGTGAGATTTTAAAATCATTTGGCGCATTTGTTCACCATCATTGGACAGTGTGTCATGCGAAAGAATTGCGTCGATATCTCCAAGGTCACACTTTGAGTTCAAAGGTCAAAAATGGCCTTAAATGAGCTTGTCTGGGCCTAACAATGTCGTTCATTGTGAGATTCTAAAATCATTTGGCACATTTGTTCACCATTATTGGACGGTGTGTCATGCGAAAGAATTACATCAATATCTGCAATGTCAAGGTCACACTTTGAGTTCAAAGGTCAAAAATGGCCTTAAATGAGCTTGTCTGGGCCTAACAATGTCGTTCATTGTGAGATTCTAAAATCATTTGGCACATTTGTTCACCATTATTGGACGGTGTGTCATGCGAAAGAATTACATCAATATCTCCAAGGTCAAGGTCACACTTGAAGTTCAAAGGTCAAAAAAGGCCATAAATGAGCTTGTCCGGGCCATAACTATGTCGTTCATTTCGATATTTTAAAATAATGTGGCACATTTGTTCATCATCATTGGACGGTGGTTATGCAAAAGAATTACATCGATATCTCCAAGATCAAAGTAAAAAATGTCCATAAATGAGGTTGTCCGGGCCATGACTATGTCATTCATTGTGAGATTTTAAAATGACTCTGTACATTAATTTTGTTCACATTCATTGGGCAGCCTGTCATGCGAAAGAATTCAAGAGTTCAAATGTCAAAATGGCCATAAATGATAATGTCATTATAATTCTTAAAAATCGCCATAAATTAGCTTCTCTTGTTTTGTGAAGACAGCATGCAAAACATTCTGTGTAATGCAGCATGTGGGGGTATATGTCACGTCTGTGACAAAGCTCTAGTTTCTATATCTGCAGTTTTTATAATTGGTACAAATCTTTGAAAGAACATCATAATTTATTAAATACCCATATAAAAACCTTAGCAACTATCCAGAATTCCCGATCAATCTTTTGTTATTTCTTGTAATCCTTTTCCTCCTCAAAGCCAAGTGAAAAGGGCTACATGCAAACAGCATAAAACCAGGTTTTATGCTGGTTGCTGCTTATCAGTACCTTAGGGTTTGAAATGAAGGCTTTAAATCTTGAATCTAGTAAGAAAGGTCTTAAATTAAATATGATTTATAAGGGACTTCATACATCAAAGTGGGTACCAAATTGGTAAAAGGTACAAACTTTCAACCACTCTGTCTATTGTAGAAAGCTGAGCAATGTGTTGACCAATCGACTGATCAAGTATTTCCAAGAGCAGTCTAAGAAGGACCCAGAGCGTTATGACCAGTTCTATGAGGACTACGGCCTGTTCTTCCGTGAGGGCATTGTCACCACCCCGGAACAGGAGACCAGGGTAAGGCTTGACTGCTGAATGAGGATTTATCAATACATTTTGTGCTGACTATGATAATCATGTACATTGTTATCCAAAACTTACATAATATTTTATAAATCTTATGAAGTTAAACTAATTTTATCATATCAACTGTGTAAACAGAAGGTATGTCAAATTTTCAAAAGCACAACTTCTTTTCCCAAGTTTAAACTCTTTTTTGTCCACTAATAAATTATTAATTTGCTATGGCGTCAATATGAAAATAAATGCATAGTGATAAAATATTTGTGTGCTTTATACAGCAATACAGCTTAAGTTTATACCATAGTTTGTTATCAATTTGGTTGAGTGAAAAAGGATTTTTAGCTCATCTATTTTTTGAAAAAAAAAAAAGAGCTATTGTCATCACCTTGGCGTCGGCGTCCGGTTAAGTTTTGCGTTTAGGTCCACTTTTCTTAGAAAGTATCAATGCTATTGCATTCAAACTTGGTACACTTACTTACTATCATGAGGGGACTAGGCAGGCAAAGTTAGATAACTCTGGCGTGCATTTTGACTGAATTATGTGCCCTTTTTATACTTAGAAAATTGAAAATTTTGGTTAAGTTTTGCGTTTAGGTCCACTTTTTTCAGAAAGTATCAATGCTATTGCATTCAAACTTGGTACACTTACTTACTATCATGAGGGGACTGGGCAGGCAAAGTTAGATAACTCTGGCGTGCATTTTGACGGAATTATGTGCCCTTTTTATACTTAGAAAATTGAAAATTTTGGTTAAGTTTTGTGTTTAGGTCCATTTTATTCCTTAAGTATCAAAGCTATTGCTTTCATACTTGCAACACTTACTAACTATCATAAGGGGACTGTGCAGGCAAAGTAATGTAACTCTGACTGGCATTTTGACAGAATTATGTGCCCTTTTTAGCTCACCTGAGCAACAGCTCGAGGTGAGCTATTGTGATCACTCAGCGTCCGGCGTCCGGCCGTCCGTCCGTCCGTCCGTCTGTAAACAATTTGTAAACATCTTCTTCTACTAAACCATTGAGCCAATTTCAACTAAATTTCATGTGGAGCATCCCTAGGTCATGGGACAAAAGAATTGTTAAAAAAAATTTG